>NC_069510.1:118149162-118194162 GCF_027579735.1 Bombina bombina | reverse complement strand
TCTATTACCAAATTGTCTTCGTTTTCTAGTTATCCTTTGTTGAAAAGCAGAAATGTAAGCTCAATAGCAGCAGTTTTGCAACAATGTTATACATTAGCAGGGGCACTAGATGGCAGCACTATTTCCTGTCATGTAGGGCTTCAGGCATGTGCACGCTACCTCCCTAGGTATCTCTTCGACAAAGAATAACAGGAGAAAAAATACATTTGATAATATAAGTAAACTGGAAACTTTAAAAATTTTATTCTCTATCTGAATCATGAAAGAACATTTTTAGGTTTAATGTCCCTTTAATCAGCTTCTCACAGTTTAGTGCAGCTCATGCGAGACCCGTCACTGCTAACAACACAGCGACTGACTGAAGGCAGCATGAGCGCACACCTTAATAAGACGTGATAATTACGGTTTAGTGCACGTGAGACCCGTCACTGCTGACAACACAGCGACTGACTGAAGGCAGCATGAGCGCACACCTTAATAAGACGTGATAATTACAGTCTAGTGCAGCTCCCGATTTTCGCGGGACAGTCCCAATTTTAGGGGTCTGTCCCCCTGTCCTGGGTTGCTAGCCATCTGTCCTGATTTGCCGCAGGCATTAAAAAAAAAACAGAATTTATGTTTACCTGATAAATTACTTTCTCCAACGGTGTGTCCGGTCCACGGCGTCATCCTTACTTGTGGGATATTCTCTTCCCCAACAGGAAATGGCAAAGAGCGCAGCAAAGCTGGTCACATGATCCCTCCTAGGCTCCGCCTTCCCCAGTCATTCGACCGACGTAAAGGAGGAATATTTGCATAGGAGAAATCATATGATACCGTGGTGACTGTAGTTAAAGAAAATAAATTATCAGACCTGATTAAAAAACCAGGGCGGGCCGTGGACCGGACACACCGTTGGAGAAAGTAATTTATCAGGTAAACATAAATTCTGTTTTCTCCAACATAGGTGTGTCCGGTCCACGGCGTCATCCTTACTTGTGGGAACCAATACCAAAGCTTTAGGACACGGATGAAGGGAGGGAGCAAATCAGGTCACCTAAATGGAAGGCACCACGGCTTGCAAAACCTTTCTCCCAAAAATAGCCTCAGAAGAAGCAAAAGTATCAAACTTGTAAAATTTGGTAAAAGTGTGCAGTGAAGACCAAGTCGCTGCCTTACATATCTGATCAACAGAAGCCTCGTTCTTGAAGGCCCATGTGGAAGCCACAGCCCTAGTGGAATGAGCTGTGATTCTTTCAGGAGGCTGCCGTCCGGCAGTCTCATAAGCCAATCTGATGATGCTTTTAATCCAAAAAGAGAGAGAGGTAGAAGTTGCTTTTTGACCTCTCCTTTTACCAGAATAAACAACAAACAAGGAAGATGTTTGTCTAAAATCCTTTGTAGCATCTAAATAGAATTTTAGAGCGCGAACAACATCCAAATTGTGCAACAAACGTTCCTTCTTTGAAACTGGATTCGGACACAAAGAAGGCACGACTATCTCCTGGTTAATGTTTTTGTTAGAAACAACTTTCGGAAGAAAACCAGGTTTAGTACGTAAAACCACCTTATCTGCATGGAACACCAGATAAGGAGGAGAACACTGCAGAGCAGATAATTCTGAAACTCTTCTAGCAGAAGAAATTGCAACCAAAAACAAAACTTTCCAAGATAATAACTTAATATCAACGGAATGTAAGGGTTCAAACGGAACCCCCTGAAGAACTGAAAGAACTAAATTGAGACTCCAAGGAGGAGTCAAAGGTTTGTAAACAGGCTTGATTCTAACCAGAGCATGAACAAAGGCTTGAACATCTGGCACAGCTGCCAGCTTTTTGTGAAGTAACACAGACAAGGCAGAAATCTGTCCCTTCAAGGAACTTGCAGATAATCCTTTCTCCAATCCTTCTTGAAGAAAGGATAGAATCTTAGGAATTTTTACCTTGTCCCAAGGGAATCCTTTAGATTCACACCAACAGATATATTTTTTCCATATTTTGTGGTAAATTTTTCTAGTTACAGGCTTTCTGGCCTGAACAAGAGTATCAATAACAGAATCTGAGAACCCTCGCTTTGATAAGATCAAGCGTTCAATCTCCAAGCAGTCAGTTGGAGTGAGACCAGATTCGGATGTTCGAACGGACCTTGAACAAGAAGGTCTCGTCTCAAAGGTAGCTTCCATGGTGGAGCCGATGACATATTCACCAGGTCTGCATACCAAGTCCTGCGTGGCCACGCAGGAGCTATCAAGATCACCGATGCCCTCTCCTGATTGATCCTGGCTACCAGCCTGGGGATGAGAGGAAACGGCGGGAATACATAAGCTAGTTTGAAGGTCCAAGGTGCTACTAGTGCATCTACTAGAGTCGCCTTGGGATCCCTGGATCTGGACCCGTAGCAAGGAACCTTGAAGTTCTGACGAGAGGCCATCAGATCCATGTCTGGAATGCCCCACAGTTGAGTAATTTGGGCAAAGATTTCCGGATGGAGTTCCCACTCCCCCGGATGTAATGTCTGACGACTCAGAAAATCCGCTTCCCAATTTTCCACTCCTGGGATGTGGATTGCAGACAAGTGGCAGGAGTGAGTCTCCGCCCATTGAATGATTTTGGTCACTTCTTCCATCGCCAGGGAACTCCTTGTTCCCCCCTGATGGTTGATGTACGCAACAGTCGTCATGTTGTCTGATTGAAACCGTATGAACTTGGCCTTTGCTAGCTGAGGCCAAGCCTTGAGAGCATTGAGTATCGCTCTCAGTTCCAGAATATTTATCGTCGGAGACAAGTCTGTATAGTCCCCATTCCACTGACTGAGCATGCACAGTTGTAATGGTCTTAGATGAATGCGCGCAAAAGGAACTATGTCCATTGCCGCTACCATCAAACCTATTACTTCCATGCACTGCGCTATGGAAGGAAGAGGAACGGAACGAAGTATTTGACAAGAGTTTAGAAGTTTTGTTTTTCTGGCCTCTGTCAGAAAAATCCTCATTTCTAAGGAGTCTATTATTGTTCCCAAGAAGGGAACCCTCGTTGACGGAGATAGAGAACTCTTTTATACGTTCACTTTCCATCGGTGAGATCTGAGAAAGGCCAGGACAAAGTCCGTGTGAGCCTTTGCTAGAGGAAGGGACGACGCTTGAATCAGAATGTCGTCCAAGTAAGGTACTACTGCAATGCCCCTTGGTCTTAGCACCGCTAGAAGGGACCCTAGTACCTTTGTGAAAATCCTTGGAGCAGTGGCTAATCCGAACGGAAGTGCCACGAACTGGTAATGCTTGTCCAGGAATGCGAACCTTAGGAACCGATGATGTTCCTTGTGGATAGGAATATGTAGATACGCATCCTTTAAATCCACCGTGGTCATGAATTGACCTTCCTGGATGGAAGGAAGAATTGTTCGAATGGTTTCCATTTTGAACGATGGAACCTTGAGAAACTTGTTTAGGATCTTGAGATCTAAGATTGGTCTGAACGTTCCCTCTTTTTTGGGAACTACGAACAGATTGGAGTAGAACCCCATCCCTTGTTCTCCTAATGGAACAGGATGAATCACTCCCATTTTTAACAGGTCTTCTACACAATGTAAGAATGCCTGTTTTTTTATGTGGTCTGAAGACAATTGAGACCTGTGGAACCTCCCCCTTGGGGGAAGCCCTTTGAATTCCAGAAGATAACCTTGGGAGACTATTTCTAGCGCCCAAGGATCCAGAACATCTCTTGCCCAAGCCTGAGCGAAGAGAGAGAGTCTGCCCCCCACCAGATCCGGTCCCGGATCGGGGGCCAACATCTCATGCTGTCTTGGTAGCAGTGGCAGGTTTCTTGGCCTGCTTTCCCTTGTTCCAGCCTTGCATTGGTCTCCAGGCTGGCTTGGCTTGAGAAGTATTACCCTCTTGCTTAGAGGACGTAGCACTTGGGGCTGGTCCGTTTCTACGAAAGGGACGAAAATTAGGTTTATTTTTGGCCTTGAAAGACCTATCCTGAGGAAGGGCGTGGCCCTTGCCCCCAGTGATATCAGAGATAATCTCTTTCAAGTCAGGGCCAAACAGCGTTTTCCCCTTGAAAGGAATGTTAAGCAATTTGTTCTTGGAAGACGCATCCGCTGACCAAGATTTTAACCAAAGCGCTCTGCGCGCCACAATAGCAAACCCAGAATTTTTCGCCGCTAACCTAGCCAATTGCAAAGTGGCGTCTAGGGTGAAAGAATTAGCCAATTTGAGAGCACGGATTCTGTCCATAATCTCCTCATAAGGAGAATTACTAGTGATCGCCTTTTCTAGCTCATCGAACCAGAAACACGCGGCTGTAGTGACAGGGACAATGCATGAAATTGGTTGTAGAAGGTAACCTTGCTGAACAAACATCTTTTTAAGCAAACCTTCTAATTTTTTATCCATAGGATCTTTGAAAGCACAACTATCTTCTATGGGTATAGTGGTGCGTTTGTTTAGAGTAGAAACCGCCCCCTCGACCTTGGGGACTGTCTGCCATAAGTCCTTTCTGGGGTCGACCATAGGAAACAATTTTTTAAATATGGGGGGAGGGACGAAAGGTATACCGGGCCTTTCCCATTCTTTATTTACAATGTCCGCCACCCGCTTGGGTATAGGAAAAGCTTTGGGGGGCCCCGGGACCTCTAGGAACTTGTCCATTTTACATAGTTTCTCTGGGATGACCAAATTCTCACAATCATCCAGAGTGGATAACACCTCCTTAAGCAGAGCGCGGAGATGTTCCAACTTAAATTTAAATGTAATCACATCAGGTTCAGCTTGTTGAGAAATTTTCCCTGAATCTGAAATTTCTCCCTCAGACAAAACCTCCCTGGCCCCCTCAGACTGGTGTAGGGGCCCTTCAGAAACAATATCATCAGCGTCCTCATGCTCTTCAGTATTTTCTAAAACAGAGCAGTCGCGCTTTCGCTGATAAGTGGGCATTTTGGCTAAAATGTTTTTGATAGAATTATCCATTACAGCCGTTAATTGTTGCATAGTAAGGAGTATTGGCGCGCTAGATGTATTAGGGGCCTCTTGTGTGGGCAAGACTGGTGTAGACGAAGGAGGGGATGATGCAGTACCATGCTTACTCCCCTCACTTGAGGAATCATCTTGGGCATCATTTTCTCTAAATTTTGTGTCACATAAATCACATCTATTTAAATGAGAAGGGACCTTGGCTTCCCCACATTCAGAACACAGTCTATCTGGCAGTTCAGACATGTTAAACAGGCATAAACTTGATAACAAAGTACAAAAAACGTTTTAAAATAAAACCGTTACTGTCACTTTAAATTTTAAACTGAACACACTTTATTACTGCAATTGCGAAAAAGTATGAAGGAATTGTTCAAAATTCACCAAAATTTCACCACAGTGTCTTAAAGCCTTAAAAGTATTGCACACCAAATTTGGAAGCTTTAACCCTTAAAATAACGGAACCGGAGCCGTTTTTATATTTAACCCCTTTACAGTCCCTGGTATCTGCTTTGCTGAGACCCAACCAAGCCCAAAGGGGAATACGATACCAAATGACGCCTTCAGAAAGTCTTTTCTATGTATCAGAGCTCCTCACACATGCATCTGCATGTCATGCTTCTCAAAAACAAGTGCGCAATACAGGCGCGAAAATGAGACTCTGCCTATGATTAGGGAAAGCCCCTAGAGAATAAGGTGTCCAATACAGTGCCTGCCGGTTATTTTACAAACTTCCCAAGATTAAAATAATTCCTCAAGGCTATGGAGTATAAAATATGTTTATATATAAATCGATTTAGCCCAGAAAATGTCTACAGTCTTAAAAAGCCCTTGTGAAGCCCTTATTTACTGTCTGTAATAAAATGGCTTACCGGATCCCATAGGGAAAATGACAGCTTCCAGCATTACATCGTCTTGTTAGAAATGTGTCATACCTCAAGCAGCAAAAGTCTGCTCACTGTTTCCCCCAACTGAAGTTAATTCCTCTCAACAGTCCTGTGTGGAACAGCCATCGATTTTAGTAACGGTTGCTAAAATCATTTTCCTCTTACAAACAGAAATCTTCATCTCTTTTCTGTTTCAGAGTAAATAGTACATACCAGCACTATTTTAAAATAACAAACTCTTGATTGAATAATAAAAACTACAGTTAAACACTAAAAAACTCTAAGCCATCTCCGTGGAGATGTTGCCTGTACAACGGCAAAGAGAATGACTGGGGAAGGCGGAGCCTAGGAGGGATCATGTGACCAGCTTTGCTGGGCTCTTTGCCATTTCCTGTTGGGGAAGAGAATATCCCACAAGTAAGGATGACGCCGTGGACCGGACACACCTATGTTGGAGAAATGTAAATTCTGTTGGGCCCATACTCAGAAGCAGCTGGCTTTGCTCTCACAGGGTTAGATACCTGTTATATTCCCTGTGGAAAAGGAATGGTGTGTGGGTTAAGCAGGAGTAAGAAGGCTGTATACACTCTGACCACGGGTAATGGTGACCTCTCTAACCTACCTCTGGTAGTGATGATGTCTAACCCCTGGTGATAATACTAGCATGCCTTCAGTTTTATACAATGAGCAGTGCTAATACCAGGGTAACGAACAGTGTAACGAACAGTGGCAGCCGCAGACTGCCAGCTAATGTGCTTGCCAACCCCAGGACCCCATACAATGAATTACAGATCCCCTCTATATGATGTAGTGTGTGCGTCTATCTGTATCCATAACTGTGTGTGTGTGTGTGTGTGTGTGTGTGTGTATCTGTATGTATAAGTTTATGCTATGTAGTGTGTGTGTGTGTGTGTGTGTCTGCATGTATAAATGTAAGCTATGTAGTGTGTGTATGTGTATCTGCATGTATAAGTGTATACTATGTAGTGTCTGTGTATCTGCATGTATAAGTGTATGCTATGTAGTGTGTGTGTGTGTGTATCTGCATGTATAAGTGTATCTGCATGTATAAGTGTATGCTATGCAGTGTGTGTGTGTATCTGCATGTATAAGTGTATACTATGTAGTGTCTGTGTATCTGCATGTATAAGTGTATGCTATGTAGTGTGTGTGTGTATCTGCATGTATAAGTGTGTATCTGCATGTATAAGTGTATGCTATGCAGTGTGTGTGTGTATCTGCATGTATAAGTGTATGCTATGTAGTGTGTGTGTGCGTGTGTCTGCATGTATAAATGTAAGCTATGTAGTGTGTGTGTGTGTGTGTGTGTGTATCTGCATGTATAAGTGTATACTATGTAGTGTCTGTGTATCTGCATGTATAAGTGTATGCTATGTAGTGTGTGTGTGTGTATCTGCATGTATAAGTGTGTATCTGCATGTATAAGTGTATGCTATGTAGTGTGTGTGTATCTGCATGTATAAGTGTATGCTATGTAGTGTGTGTGTGTGTGTATCTGCATGTATAAGTGTATACTATGTAGTGTGTGTATCTCCATGTGTAAGTGTAATCTATGTAGTGTGTGTGTATCTGCATGTATAAGTGTGTATCTGCATGTATAAGTGTATGCTATGTAGTGTGTGTATCTGCATGTATAAGTGTATACTATGTAGTGTGTGTGTGTGTGTATCTCCATGTGTAAGTGTAATCTATGTAGTGTGTGTGTGTATCTGCATGTATAAGTGTATGCTATGTAGTGTGTGTATCTCCATGTGTAAGTGTAATCTATGTAGTGTGTGTGTGCGTGTATCTGCATGTATAAGTGTATACTATGTAGTGTGTGTGTGTGTGTGTGTGTGTGCGCATCTGCATGTATAAGTGTATGCTATGTAGTGTGTGCATCTGCATGTATAAGTGTATGCTATGTAGTGTGTGTGTATCTGCATGTATAAGTGTATGCTATGTAGTGTGTGTGTGTGCGCATCTGCATGTATAAGTGTATACTATGTAGTGTGTGTGTGGATCTGCATGTATAAGTGTATACTATGTAGTGTGTGTGTATCTGCATGTATAAGTGTATACTATGTAGTGTATGTGTATCTGCATGTGTAAGTGTATGCTATGTAGTGTGTGTGTATCTGCATGTATAAGTGTATGCTATGTAGTGTGTGTATCTGCATGTATAAGTGTATGCTATGTAGTGTGTGTGTGTCTGCATGTATAAGTGTATACTATGTAGTGTGTGTGTGTCTGCATGTATAAGTGTATGCTATGTAGTGTGTGTGTATCTGCATGTGTAAGTGTATGCTATGTAGTGTATTTGTATCTGCATGTATAAGTGTATGCTATGTAGTGTGCAATGTCTTTGCAAAGGCTAATTAAATACATAGCTCACATAGCCATACCAGTGGTTTGAGCTTGTGTTTGATTTGCTGCCTAAGTGTATTAAAATCTATTACTTTATTTAGAATTTTATTTATATTACTTTGGTCTTATGATTTTTTTAAGCCCCGCCCACCACATTTCAATTTTTTTGCCGCGGGGGGGGGGGGTCCCTCTTGAATTTTGAAATGTTGGGAGGTATGGACCGGTCACTGCTGACAACACAGCGACTGACTGAAGGCAGCATGAGCGCACACCTTAATAAGACGTGAAATTTACGGTTTCTGATTGCAAATCAAATAATGAGTAGCTAAGTTTAGAATACTTGTAAACATACAAAGATACAGCACACTTTAAAAAGGTAATAATGCTAAAAGTACACCCCCTCAGATATTATCATGTGTACTCAATCCTAACTCATTTGTCAGCCCCTCTCATAAGCAGCTTTTTGTCCTTTTCCATTCCCACAATTTCCAAACGTCTTTGTTTCAAGGCTAGCAGTGGCTGATACGTCACATACTTTCATCATATAAAAGGCACAGGGAAAACATAATTTAGGCTTACCTGATAAATTCATTTCTTTCATGGTGGTGAGAGTCCACATTCCATTACTCCTGAGAATTACTCTTCCTGACCACTAGGAGAAGGCAAAGATTCCCAACCACCAAGAGCTCTATAAAAAAAAACCCCACCTATATGGTAACTTGTATGACGTATAGCCAAACAAAAAGAGGAAAATAAAGGAGCAGGGGAAAAAAAACAACAGGGTGGGGTCTCGGACTCTCACTACTATGAAAGAAATGAATATATCGGGTAAGCAAACAATTAGGTTTTCTTTCATACAGGTGGTGAGAGTCCATGATCCATTAATCCTGGGAACTAATATCCAAGCTGTGAGGTCCAAGAGTAATGAGGATGGGACCAGCATGATATATCATCTATAAAACTATTTATTTATTTTTTATATTTTTATCTATTTTTCATCTATTCATTTTTATTTAGCGAGTTCAGAACACGGGAGCGTGCAGGTTCAGTTTTACATGGGGCGCATGGTGAGGCTATGATTGGATAGAACGTATGTCATTCAAAGCAGTACCTTCGAAAATTTAAGAGAGAGGCTGAATATAAAAGTGTAATGTTACAGGACAAAAATTGAAGTTATTCAGTAAACTGATGTTTATTAATAAAAAGGCATAGCTATATGCTAGTTAGGATAAGAGCTTTTAAAATATGTTCAGCAGTTGGGCTGAATTTACCATCACTTTAACTATCTTAAGTGCTGCAATAAATATAGCGCAATATAGGCTATAAGGTATCTTTAAAATCAGTATAGATGTAGTCACCTTTACAATTATCAGCTACAGGTGAGGATATTCTGTAACAAATATAATAAGCTGTAACCCACACTATTAGCAGAGGCACAATTTTCTGTGTACGTTGGTAAAACCCCCCACATATTAAGTGGTTTATTTTGTATTAAACACACTAAACATATTGGTGTCCACCTAGCCAACAATTGTATCCCCCTTTAAATGGTAATTAACCTGGATCCCTCCACCAGGTCATTAAAGTGAATGTCAACTTTGCAAATGAAAGCCCTGTTTTTAAAAGTACTATTAAAAACAGGGGCACTTTCATTCTTGAAAGTTTACATTGAAGCCATTCTTTTAAAATACTTACTTTTTAGTCCTAGCAAGCGTGGAACACCGGAGTAGCGATTCCTCCGCCCCCAGGATATCTCCTCTTAGTTCATGACGTAAGAAGAGACGACCTGGAGGAGAGGGAATCGAAGCTCCGGTGTTCTACGCTTCCTGGGAAGAAAAAGGTAAGTATTTAAAATAAAAAGGGTTTCAATGTAAACTTTCAAGAATGAAAATGCCCCTGTTTTTAATAGTATTTTTAAAAAACGGCTTTCATTCGTGAAAGTTGACATTTACTTTAAGTTTTATTTAAGCTCTTTATACACTGCATTCAGTTCCTCCTATGTGTTTTTTTTATGTCCTTTCGTTTTTTTTAATTTTAGTTATGGTTGTATCTTATTTAGTAAAAGTTCAGTTTTTATCCCTTTTGAGCCACTCCCATAACAAGTGTTGATGCCAGTATTTTTTACATTTCCACATACTCCAGCATATTCATGAGTGCTATTAAGTGTATTCTTTTCTAGGGGTCCTCTAACCCCACTTTCTTCCAATATTGATAACTTTAATACACAGCACCGCTACCCATATAATGAAACCTCAACTTTGTAAGGGCATTTAAAGATACAGTCTACAGCAGAATTGTTATTGTTTTGATAATCCCTTTATTACCCATTCCCTAGTTTTGCATAACCAACACAGTTATATTAATACACTTTTTACCTCTGTGATTATCTTGTATCTAAGGTAACTTAACGTGCGTGAGCACAGTGTTACCTATATAACACACGTAAACTAACACCCTCTAATGGTGAAAAATTGTCAAAATGCATTCAGATAAGAGGCAGCCTTCAAGGTCTAAGAAATTAGCATATGAACCTCCTAAGTTTAGCTTTCAACTAACAATAAAGAGAACAAAGCAAAATTGGTGATAAAAGTAAATGGGAAAGTTGTTTAAAAATTGCATGCCCTATCTGAATCATGAAAGTTTATTTTGGACTAGACTATCCCTTTAAGAGATAATGAGTCTGCTATAGTTAATAAGTAGTGTCATTGGTTTTTGTTTGTCTTGGGTAAATTGTTGTTTAACCAGGAGGCCATTAGATCTATCTATGGGAAACCCCAAAGATCCACAATTTTACTGAAAACATCCAGATGGAAAGACCACTCCCCTGAATGCAGGGATTGACTACTGAGAAAGTCTGCTTCCCAACTGCTCACCCCTGAAATATGTACTGCAGATATAAGGCAGCAACTGCCCTCTGCCAAAGAAAAAAAGAAATCAAGATCCTTCCCTCATGGCTAAGGAACTGCAATTTCACCCGATGATTGATATATGCTACTGCTGTAACATTATCTGACTGAAAACACAGATGAGACTCCCCTTTCCAACAGGGGCCAACTCTGAAGTGCCCTGAAAATCACACAGAGTTCCAAAATATTTATTGGTGACCTCGACTCCTGAGGAGACCAAAATCCCTGTGCTATCTTAGACCACCAGACTGCACCCGACCTGAAAGACTTGCATCTGAACGAAAATATGGAGCTTTTACAAAGATATTGTCCAGGTAAAAACTGAAATACCCTGGGGCTCTTATCACTGCCAAGAGGGTACATTTGTAAATATCCTGGGGGGGGGGGGGGGCAATAGCCATTCCAAATGAAAGAGCAAAAACCTGAAAATGTTTGTCTAGGAAGGCAAACCTTAGAAACTGATAATGTTCCCTGTGAATAGGAACATAAAGATAAGCATCATTTCAATCTATTGTGGACATAAACTGATCTTGCTGCACCAAGGGCAGAATAATCCAAATGGTTTCTTTCTTGAAAGTTGGAACTCTGAGAAACTTGTTCAGGACTTTTAAATACAGAACTGGCCTAAAAGTCCCTTTCTTCTTTGGAACAAGGTTTGAATAAAAACCCAATCCCTGTTCAAAAATTGGTAATGGAACTATGGACTCCCATAGATTCCAGATCCAAGACTTTTTGCTTTCAAAGTTGCCTTTGGAATATGAGACAAAAGAAACCTCCCTCTGGGAGGTCAAACCCTGAAACCTATTTGGTAACCACTGTGAGCCCAAGGATCCTTCACAGACCGGAACCAAACCTCCTGAAAAGGAAGTAATCTGCTCCCTTACCAGAACATCTGGATCAGGGTCTGCATCTTCATGCTGACTTAGAAGGAGCAGGTTTATAAAACTGCTTAGATCTGTTCCAGTTTAAACTTTGTTTCCATGCAGAATTGGAAGACCCCTGTTTCTGAGGGAGAAAGAAAATTTCTGTTCCTTGTTCTGACAAAAAGAATGAAAACAATTAGGAGCTTTAAAATTTACCCTTAGACTTCTTGTCATGAGGAAGAAAAGCTCCCTTACCATCAGTCACAGTAAAAATAATATAATCTAACCCAGTACCAAGCAACATCTTTCCCTGAAAGGAAAGAGATAAAAGTCTGGATTTAGACACCATATCAGCTGACCAAGACTTAAGCCATAAGGCCCTTAAGGAAAGAACTGCAAATGACATTCTTAGAATTGATCTTAATTATGTCCATGACTGCATCACAAATAAAAGCATTGGGAGATTTTAACAAACCTTAAAGGATTTAGAACCTTTTTACTAGCAGAATCATCATCGTCCAAAAACTGCTCAGACAGATTATCCAGCCAATCAGAAGAAGCCGCAGCTACACAAGAAATGCTAACTTTAGGCCTAAAAAGAAAAACAGCTTGCTGAAAAGCCCACCTATGAAAGGATTCCAAATTCCTATATATAGGATCTTTAAAAGAAGAACTGTCTTTCAATGAAATAGTAGTAAACGTAGCCAAACTAGAAACAGCCCCATCCACCTTGGGAACGGTTTCCCAGAACTCAACATTAGATTCTGGCAAAGAATACAACTTCCTAAATCTAACAGAAGGATTAAAAGGGCTGCCAGGCTTAGACCAATCCTTAGACACTATTTCAGAGACAGCAAAGGACATAGGGAAAACCTCTGGGGCCTTGGCAGAAGGTTTTAAACTCAAATTCAAACGATTAACAGACTTGTCCTCAGACACCTTAGAATCCTTAATATACATGAAGACGACAAAACCTCTTTTTAAAAAGGGAACAAATATGATCCACCTTAAACAAAAAAACAAAACAAAAAAAACAGGATAAATTAGAGACCTTTTATGCAGACTTGAATCCTGGAGAAAAATCTGTAAAACTCCCCTGGTGTGGAACAAACAGTAGGACAGACACCTCTAGAAGAAGTAAGAACAGCATTAGTCTTGGAATGCTTAACAACATTTAAACGGGGTTGCACAACTGAGCTGGAGGCACCACATCAGCAATATACACACTTTACATGTCAGAGGAGTTTCAGAGACAACAACAACAACAACAACAACCAGAAATACATAATTAAAAAGGGACACTGAACCCAAATTTTTTCTTTTGTGAATCAGATAGAGCTTGCAATTTTAAGCAACTTTCTAATTTACTCCTTTTATCAATTTTTCTTCGTTCTCTTGCTATCTTTATTTGAAAAATAAGGCATCTAAGTTATTTTTTGGTTTGAGAACCCTGGACAGCACTTGTTTATTGGTGGGTGAATTTATCCACCAATCAACAAGAACAACCCATGTTGTTCACCAAAAATGGGCCGGCATCTAAACTTACATTCTTGCATTACAATTAAAGATACCAAGAGAATTAAGAAAATTTGATAATAGGAGTAAATTAGAAAGTTGCTTAAAATTTCATGCTCTATCTGAATCACGAAAGAAAAAAAAAATGTGGATTCAGTGTCCCTTTAAGCTAGATTCCACAAAAGCTCTTGAAGCAATAGCAAAAAACGTACCTCCTCCAAACAGAAAAAAAAAAAATGACAGCTAGGCCTCAGAGCGCTAACCAGACATCGAAAAAAGAAAATAACAGGAGAACTGAGTGCACTACACATCTAACAGCGCACTTCAGAACTAAAGTATGAATGCACACACACAACATGAGTAAAAAAGGGAAAAACGTGAGCCAAAAAGAAAAAACAAAAACAGAGGTGCGATAACCCAATCGGCCAATGTGCAACATCCCGATTATCCGACGTGTGCAAATCGACATGCTCAAACCAAAACAGCCGACACGCGCTAGCATGTTGATAGAATAAGTGCGCGCTACAGAAAAATTTAAAGGGAAATAGAACCTTAAGAATTTAAAGGAGCCATAAATTAAAAAACAGAATTTATGCTTACCTGATAAATTACTTTCTCCAACGGTGTGTCCGGTCCACGGCGTCATCCTTACTTGTGGGATATTCTCTTCCCCAACAGGAAATGGCAAAGAGCCCAGCAAAGCTGGTCACATGATCCCTCCTAGGCTCCGCCTACCCCAGTCATTCGACCGACGTAAAGGAGGAATATGCATAGGAGAAATCATATGATACCGTGGTGACTGTAGTTAGAGAAAATAATTCATCAGACCTGATTAAAAAAACCAGGGCGGGCCGTGGGCCGGACACACCGTTGGAGAAAGTAATTTATCAGGTAAGCATAAATTCTGTTTTCTCCAACATAGGTGTGTCCGGTCCACGGCGTCATCCTTACTTGTGGGAACCAATACCAAAGCTTTAGGACATGGATGATGGGAGGGAGCAAATCAGGTCACCTAGATGGAAGGCACCACGGCTTGCAAAACCTTTCTCCCAAAAATAGCCTCAGAAGAAGCAAAAGTATCAAATTTGTAAAATTTGGTAAAAGTGTGTAGTGAAGACCAAGTCGCTGCCTTACATATCTGATCAACAGAAGCCTCGTTCTTGAAGGCCCATGTGGAAGCCACAGCCCTAGTGAAGTGAGCTGTGATTCTTTCAGGAGGCTGCCGTCCGGCAGTCTCATAAGCCAATCGGATGATGCTTTTAAGCCAAAAAGAGAGAGAGGTAGAAGTTGCTTTTTGACCTCTCCTTTTACCAGAATAAACAACAAACAAAGAAGATGTTTGTCTGAAATCCTTTGTAGCCTCTAAATAGAATTTTAGAGCACGAACTACATCCAAATTGTGTAACAAACGTTCCTTCTTTGAAACTGGATTCGGACACAAAGAAGGCACAACTATCTCCTGGTTAATGTTTTTGTTAGAAACAACTTTCGGAAGAAAACCAGGTTTAGTACGCAAAACCACCTTATCTGCATGGAACACCAGATAAGGAGGAGAACACTGCAGAGCAGATAATTCTGAAACTCTTCTAGCAGAAGAAATTGCAACCAAAAACAAAACTTTCCAAGATAGTAACTTAATATCTACGGAATGTAAGGGTTCAAACGGAACCCCTTGAAGAACTGAAAGAACTAAATTGAGACTCCAAGGAGGAGTCAAAGGTTTGTAAACAGGCTTGATTCTAACCAGAGCCTGAACAAAAGCTTGAACATCTGGCACAGCCGCCAGTTTTTTGTGAAGTAAAACAGATAAAGCAGAAATCTGTCCCTTCAAAGAACTTGCAGATAATCCTTTCTCCAAACCCTCCTGTAGAAAGGATAGAATCTTAGGAATTTTTATCTTGTTCCATGGGAATCCTTTAGATTCACACCAACAAATATATTTTTTCCATATTTTATGGTAAATTTTCCTAGTTACAGGCTTTCTAGCCTGAACAAGAGTATCAATGAGAGAATCTGAAAAACCACGCTTTGATAAAATCAAGCGTTCAATCTCCAAGCAGTCAGTTGGAGTGAAGCCAGATTCGGATGTTCGAATGGACCTTGAACAAGAAGGTCCTGTCTCAAAGGTAGCTTCCATGGTGGAGCCGATGACATATTCACCAGGTCTGCATACCAAGTTCTGCGTGGCCACGCAGGAGCTATCAAGATCACCGAAGCCCTCTCCTGATTGATCCTGGCTACCAGCCTGGGAATGAGAGGGAACGGTGGGAATACATAAGCTAGGTTGAAGGTCCAAGGCGCTATCAGTGCATCTACTAGAGTCGCCCTGGGATCCCTGGATCTGGACCCGTAGCAAGGAACCTTGAAGTTCTGACGAGACGCCAACAGGTCCATGTCTGGAATGCCCCATAATTGAGTTATTTGGGCAAAGATTTCCGGATGGAGTTCCCACTCCCCCGGATGGAAAGTCTGACGACTCAGAAAATCCGCTTCCCAATTTTCCACTCCTGGGATGTGGATTGCAGACAAGTGGCAGGAGTGATTCTCCGCCCATTGAATTATTTTGGTCACTTCCTCCATCGCCAGGGAACTCCTTGTTCCCCCCTGATGGTTGATATATGCAACAGTCGTCATGTTGTCTGATTGAAACCTTATGAATTTGGCCTTTGCTAGTTGAGGCCAAGCTTTGAGAGCATTGAATATCGCTCGCAGTTCCAGAATGTTTATCGGGAGAAGAGATTCATCCCGAGACCATAGACCCTGAGCTTTCAGGGGTTCCCAGACCGCGCCCCAGCCCACCAGACTGGCGTCGGTCGTGACAATGACCCACTCTGGTCTGCGGAAGCTCATTCCCTGTGACAGGTTGTCCAGGTTCAGCCACCAACGGAGTGAATCTCTGGTTCTTTGATCTACTTGGATCGTCGGAGACAAGTCTGTATAATCCCCATTCCACTGTCTGAGCATGCACAGTTGTAATGGTCTTAGATGAATTCGTGCAAAAGGAACTATGTCCATTGCCGCAACCATCAAACCTATTACTTCCATGCACTGCGCTATGAAAGGAAGAAGAACAGAATGAAGTACTTGACAAGAGCTTAGAAGTTTTGATTTTCTGGCCTCTGTCAGAAAAATCTTCATTTCTAAGGAGTCTATTATTGTTCCCAAGAAGGGAACTCTTGTTGACGGGGACAGAGAACTTTTTTCTATGTTCACTTTCCACCCGTGAGATCTGAGAAAGGCTAGGACAATGTCCGTATGAGCCTTTGCTTTTGACAGAGACGACGCTTGAATCAGTATGTCGTCCAAGTAAGGTACTACTGCAATGCCCCTTGGTCTTAGCACCGCTAGAAGGGACCCTAGTACCTTTGTGAAAATCCTTGGAGCAGTGGCTAATCCGAATGGAAGTGCCACAAACTGGTAATGCTTGTCCAGAAAGGCGAACCTTAGGAACCGATGATGTTCCTTGTGGATAGGAATATGTAGATACGCATCCTTTAAATCCACCGTGGTCATGAATTGACCTTCCTGGATGGTAGGAAGAATTGTTCGAATGGTTTCCATCTTGAACGATGGACTCCTGAGAAATTTGTTTAGAATCTTGAGATCTAAAATTGGTCTGAATGTTCCTTCTTTTTTGGGAACTATGAACAGATTGGAGTAAAACCCCATCCCTTGTTCTCCTAATGGAACAGGATGAATCACTCCCATTCTTAACAGGTCTTCTACACAATGTAAGAATGCCTGTCTTTTTATTTGGTTTGAAGACAACTGAGACCTGTGGAACCTCCCCCTTGGGGGTAGTTCCTTGAATTCCAGGAGATAACCTTGAGAAACTATTTCTAGCGCCCAAGGATCCTGAACATCTCTTGCCCAAGCCTGAGCAAAGAGAGAGAGTCTGCCCCCCACCAGATCCGGTCCCGGATCGGGGGCCAACACTTCATGCTGTTTTAGTAGCAGTGGCAGGTTTCTTGGCCTGCTTACCCTTGTTCCAGCCTTGCATCGGTCTCCAGGCTGGCTTGGTTTGAGAACTATTACCCTCTTGCTTAGAGGGTGTAGAATTTGAGGCTGGTCCGTTTCTGCGAAAGGGACGAAAATTTGGCTTATTTTTAGCCTTAAAAGACCTATCCTGAGGAAGGGCGTGGCCCTTTCCCCCAGTGATGTCTGAAATAATCTCTTTCAAGTCAGGGCCAAACAGCGTTTTACCTTTGAAAGGGATGTTAAGCAATTTGTTCTTGGAGGACACATCCGCTGACCAAGACTTTAGCCAAAGCGCTCTGCGCGCCACAATAGCAAAACCTGAATTTTTCGCCGTAATCTAGCTAATTGCAAAGTGGCGTCTAAGATAAAAGAGTTAGCCAATTTAAGTGCTTGAACTCTGTCCATAACCTCCTCATACGAAGAGTCTTTATTGAGCGACTTTTCTAGTTCTTCGAACCAGAAACACGCTGCTGTAGTGACAGGAACAATGCATGAAATTGGTTGTAGAAGGTAACCTTGCTGAACAAACATCTTTTTAAGCAAACCCTCTAATTTTTTATCCATAGGATCTTTGAAAGCACAACTATCTTCTATAGGGATAGTAGTGCGTTTGTTTAGAGTAGAAACCGCCCCCTCGACCTTGGGGACTGTCTGCCATAAGTCCTTTCTGGGGTCGACCAAAGGAAATAATTTTTTAAATATAGGGGGAGGAACAAAAGGTATGCCGGGCCTTTCCCATTCCTTATTTACAATGTCCGCCACCCGCTTGGGTATAGGAAAAGCATCGGGGGGCACCGGGACCTCTAGGAACTTGTCCATCTTGCATAACTTCTCTGGAATGACCAAATTGTCACAATCATCCAGAGTAGATAACACCTCCTTAAGCAGAGCGCGGAGATGTTCTAATTTAAATTTAAAAGTAATAACATCAGGTTCAGCTTGTTGAGAAATTTTTCCTGAATCTGAAATTTCTCCCTCAGACAAAACCTCCCTCCTGGCCCCTTCAGATTGGTGTGAGGGTATGTCAGAACCATTATCAACAGGGTCCTCATGCTCTTCAGTATCTAAAACAGAGCAATCGCGCTTTCTCTGATAAGTGGGCATTTTGGACAAAATGTTTTTAATAGAATTATCCATTACAGCCGTTAATTGTTGCATAGTAAGAAGGATTGGCGCACTAGATGTACTAGGGGCCTCTTGTGTGGGCAAGACTGGTGTAGACACAGAAGGGGATGATGCAGTACCATGCTTACTCCCCTCGCTTGAGGAATCATTTTGGGCAACATCATTATCAGTGGCATCATTGTCCCTACTTTGTTTGGGCACTATGTCACATTCATCACATATATTTAAATGGAGAGGAACCTTGGCTTCCAAACATACAGAACATCGTCTATCTGATGGTTCAGACATGTTAACAGGCATAAACTTGATAACAAAGCACAAAAAACCTTTTAAAATAAAACCGTTACTGTCACTTTAAATTTTAAACTGAACACACTTTATTACTGAATATGTGAAAAAGTATGAAGGAATTATTCACCAAAATTTCACCACAGTGTCTTAAAGCCTTAAAAGTATTGCACACCAAATTTGAAAGCTTTAACTCTTAAAATAACGGAACCGGAGCCGTTTTTACATTTAACCCCTATACAGTCCCTGGTATCTGCTTTGCTGAGACCCAACCAAGCCCAGAGGGGAATACGATACCAAATGACGCCTTCAATAAGCTTTTTCAGTGGTTCTTAGCTCCTCACACATGCATCTGCATGCCTTGCTTTCCAAAAACAACTGCGCATTAGTGGCGCGAAAATGAGGCTCTGCCTATGACTAGAAAAGGCCCCCAGTGAAAAAGGTGTCCAATACAGTGCCTGCCGTTTTTTTAATACATCCCCAAGATTAAAAGAACTATTTATAGTTATAATCCACTAAATATACTTATAAAGTAATCGTTTTAGCCCAGAAAAATGTCTACCAGTCTTTAAAGCCCTTGTGAAGCCCTTTATTCTTATACTAAACTAAGAAAATGGCTTACCGGTTCCCATAGGGAAAATGACAGCTTCCAGCATTACCAAGTCTTGTTAGAAATGTGTCATACCTCAAGCAGCAAAAGTCTGCCCACTGTTTCCCCCAACTGAAGTTAATTCATCTCAACAGTCCTGTGTGGAAACAGCCATCGATTTTAGTAACGGTTGCTAAAATCATTTTCCTCTTACAAACAGAAATCTTCATCTCTTTTCTGTTTCAGAGTAAATAGTACATACCAGCACTATTTTAAAATAACAAACTCTTGATTGAAGAATAAAACTACATTTAAACACCAAAAAACTCTTAGCCATCTCCGTGGAGATGTTGCCTGTGCAACGGCAAAGAGAATGACTGGGGTAGGCGGAGCCTAGGAGGGATCATGTGACCAGCTTTTCTGGGCTCTTTGCCATTTCCTGTTGGGGAAGAGAATATCCCACAAGTAAGGATGACGCCGTGGACCGGACACACCTATGTTGGAGAAACAACTTATAAATAATATTGTCCCTAGGCTACTTAGTATAACAACAAATACTTATATAGCCCAAAAAGCTTTTATGAGGGCTAGAATAATAATTTAAAAAGTTCTTACACATAGGCATCCAACTACTGGAAGATAGAACAGAATCCAGTAGAAAGCCAAACCAGTGCTAAAACATAACAGCAGAGGAAATTAAACAGGAGCATATGGACGTCCTAACAGAAGGAGACAAAGGACATGTCCCTGTGACACCAGTGTCAAGACTTGTAACTAACTCCCAACATGGTGTAATTGTAACCCAAAACTCCCAATACATCGCTCCATCAATCAGCAGCACTCTGAGGGGAGTCCGAGACCCCTCTCAAAGAAAACATCTGAAGCACCTCTATTTGTCACCTACCTCCAGCGGAGGCAAAGCCAAGGCTAGTTATAGAGGCGGGAGGGGTTTTATAGGGCTCTTTGAGTTTGGAAATCTTAGCCTCCTCCTAGTGGTCAGGAAAGAAAGTTCCCAGGAATAAAAAGATCTCACCACCTGTATGAAAGAAAAATTAAAAAAAAACTTATGCAATACAAAATACTCTGTTTCTGGCATACAAGGGGCATATTCCTAATTCAAAAGCTGAAGTAAAAAAAGAAGCACATGGTAGTACGATAAAGAACTATGTAGTTATTAGATAAAGCAGAGAACAGAGCTTACAACAATATGTACATGGTGAATAACACGCTGGTGCAGAATGGGAGATTTTATGTAAATCTTTAGACTTACGATTGCGGTTAGAGATGACGCTGTTGGAAATGATGGATTCCACATCACGCAACTGAATCTCTTCCCTGTCTTTGCGATTCTGCCAGGCCTCAAATGCCACCCGATTGATATCCTCCCCACCAGCATTGCTAGACAAAGACAACAGAGAATAACTTGTATACTTTGCTAAAATTCAAGCCCATAGGCTGTACTGCAGCGAATAGGTGGTACCCTCTACTTGCCCTCCCATAAACACAAACCCTTTAGCTACAAAAGGTCTGCACACGCCATAGATGTTTATACATGCACAGTATCTATCAGTAATTAAGTGCCGCATTACATAAGGTCTGCACACACAATAAATGTTTATATATGCACAGTATATATCAGTAATTAAGTGCCGCATTACTTAAGGTCTGCACACACAATAAATGTTTATATATGCACAGTATATATCAGTAATTAAGTGCTGTATTACATAAGGTCTGCACACACAATAAATGTTTATATATGCACAGTATATATCAGTAATTAAGTGCCACATTACATAAGGTCTGCACACACAATAAATGTTTATATATGCACAGTATATATCAGTAATTAAGTGCTGCATTACATAAGGTCTGCACACACAATAAATGTTTATATATGCACAGTATATATCAGTAATTAAGTGCCACATTACATAAGGTCTGCACACACAATAAATGTTTATATATGCACAGTATATATCAGTAATTAAGTGCCACATTACATAAGGTCTGCACACACAATAAATGTTTATATATGCACAGTATATATCAGTAATTAAGTGCTGCATTACATAAGGTCTGCACACACAATAAATGTTTATATATGCACAGTATATATCAGTAATTAAGTGCCACATTACATAAGGTCTGCACACACAATAAATGTTTATATATGCACAGTATATATCAGTAATTAAGTGCCACATTACATAAGGTCTGCACACACAATAAATGTTTATATATGCACAGTATATATCAGTAATTAAGTGCTGCATTACATAAGGGATGCACACACAATAAATGTTTATATATGCACAGTATATATCAGTAATTAAGTGCCACATTACATAAGGTCTGCACACACAATAAATGTTTATATATGCACAGTATATATCAGTAATTAAGAGCAGCATTACATAAGGTCTGCACACACAATAAGTGTTTATATATGCACAGTATATATCAGTAATTAGGTGCTGCATTACATAAGGTCTGCACACACAATAAATGTTTATATATGCACAGTATATATCAGTAATTAAGAGCAGCATTACATAAGGTCTGCACACACAATAAGTGTTTATATATGCACAGTATATATCAGTAATTAAGTGCTGTATTACATAAGGTCTGCACACACAATAAATGTTTATATGTGCACAGTATATATCAGTAATTAAATGCTGCATTACATAAGGTCTGCACACACAATAAATGTTTATATATGCACAGTATATATCAGTAATTAAGTGCCGCATTACATAAGGTCTGCACACACAATAAATGTTTATATATGCACAATATATATCAGTAATTAGGTGCTGCATTACATATGGTCTGCGCACACAATAAATGTTTATATATGCACAGTATATATCAGTAATTAAGTGCTGCATTACATAAGGTCTGCACACACAAAATAAATGTTTATATATGCACAGTATATATCAGTAATTAGGTGCTGCATTACATAAGGTCTGCACACACAAATGTTTATATATGCACAGTATATATCAGTAATTAAGTGCCGCATTACATTAGGTCTGCACACACAATAAATGTTTATATATGCACAGTATATATCAGTAATTAGGTGCTGCATTACAAAAGGTCTGCACACACAATAAATGTTTATATATGCACAGTATATATCAGTAATTAGGTGCTGCATTACAAAAGGTCTGCACACGCCATAGATGTTTATACATGCACATTATATATCAGTAATTAAGTGCCGCATTACAAAAGCTCTATTAACACAAATGTTTATAAATGCACAGTATATATCAGTAATTATCTGCTGCATTACATAAGGTCTGCGCACACAATAAATGTTTATATATGCACAATATATATCAGTAATTAGGTGCTGCATTACATAAGGTCTGCACACACAATAAATGTTTATATATGCACAGTATATATCAGTAATTAAGTGCCGCATTACATAAGGTCTGCACACACAATAAATGTTTATATATGCACAATATATATCAGTAATTATCTGCTGCATTACATAAGGTCTGCACACACAATAAATGTTTATATATGCACAGTATATATCAGTAATTAAGTGCAGCATTACATAAGGTCTGCACACAAAATAAATATTTATATATGCACAGTATATATCAGTAATTATCTGCTGCATTACATAAGGTCTGCACACACAATAAATGTTTATATATGCACAATATATATCAGTAATTAGGTGCTGCATTACATAAGGTCTGTACACACAATAAATGTTTATATATGCACAGTATATATCAGTAATTAAGTGCCGCATTACATAAGGTCTGCACACACAATAAATGTTTATATATGCACAGTATATATCAGTAATTAAGTGCTGTATTACATAAGGTCTGCACACACAATAAATGTTTATATGTGCACAGTATATATCAGTAATTAAATGCTGCATTACATAAGGTCTGCACACACAATAAATGTTTATATATGCACAGTATATATCAGTAATTAAGTGCCGCATTACATAAGGTCTGCACACACAATAAATGTTTATATATGCACAATATATATCAGTAATTAGGTGCTGCATTACATATGGTCTGCGCACACAATAAATGTTTATATATGCACAGTATATATCAGTAATTAAGTGCTGCATTACATAAGGTCTGCACACACAAAATAAATGTTTATATATGCACAGTATATATCAGTAATTAGGTGCTGCATTACATAAGGTCTGCACACACAATAAATGTTTATATATGCACAGTATATATCAGTAATTAAGTGCCGCATTACATTAGGTCTGCACACACAATAAATGTTTATATATGCACAGTATATATCAGTAATTAGGTGCTGCATTACAAAAGGTCTGCACACACAATAAATGTTTATATATGCACAGTATATATCAGTAATTAGGTGCTGCATTACAAAAGGTCTGCACACACAATAAATGTTTATATATGCACAGTATATATAAATAATTAAGTGCTGCATTACAAAAGGTCTGCACACACAATAAATGTTTATATATGCACAGTATATATCAGTAATTAAGTGCCGCATTACATAAGGTCTGCACACACAATAAATGTTTATATATGCACAATATATATCAGTAATTAGGTGCTGCATTACATATGGTCTGCGCACACAATAAATGTTTATATATGCACAGTATATTTCAGTAATTAAGTGCTGCATTACATAAGGTCTGCACACACAAAATAAATGTTTATATATGCACAGTATATATCAGTAATTAGGTGCTGCATTACATAAGGTCTGCACACACAATAAATGTTTATATATGCACAGTATATATCAGTAATTAAGTGCCGCATTACATTAGGTCTGCACACACAATAAATGTTTATATATGCACAGTATATATCAGTAATTAGGTGCTGCATTACAAAAGGTCTGCACACACAATAAATGTTTATATATGCACAGTATATATCAGTAATTAAGTGCTGCATTACATAAGGTCTGCACACACAATAAATGTTTGTATAAGCACAGTATATATCAGTAATTAAGTGCTGCATTACATAAGGTCTGCACACACAATAAATGTTTATATATGCACAGAATATATCTGTAATTAAGTGCTGCATTACATAAGGTCTGCACACACAATAAATGTGTATATATGTACAGTATATATCAGTAATTAAGTGCCACATTACATAAGGTCTGCACACACAATAAATGTGTATATATGTACAGTATATATCAGTAATTAAGTGCCACATTACATAAGGTCTGCACACACAATAAATGTTTATATATGCACAGTATATATCAGTAATTAAATGCTGCATTACATAAGGACTGCACACACAATAAATGTTTATATATGTACAGTATATATCAGTAATTAAGTGCAGCATTACATAAGGTCTGCACACACAATAAATGTTTATATATGCACAGTATATATCAGTAACTAAGTGCAGCATTACATAAGGTCTGCACACACAAATGTTTATATATGCACATAATATATATCAGTAATTATCTGCTTACCTGATGAATAGAAATATAGCTTTCCTGTAGTTGGATCCGTACACCACCCAATCAGGGCCGAGGAAAGGCACAATCTCATCTATCAGCCCTGGGGGCATTTTATCCATCTCCTCAAACAGAAAGAGAGAGCGTCCGCAGGCGGTGAGGTTGCCCTGGATCCAGTGTCTCAGATCCTCCTGCACGATATTCATAACACTTCAGGATGTGATTGCACAAAAAGCAGAACAACTCACCTAGCACTAAAACCAAGTACAATTTTAGGTTTAGCTGATGGTTGTAAGCATGGGGGCGGGGGGAGTGGGGGCACCCATGGGTGTATTGGGTCTTTAAACAGGGCCTAATTTTAAGGCAGCAGTGGCTCGCTGGCTAAGCCCTGACATACATTATACAAAAATTTAATTAGATATTAAGCATCACTTAACTTTGATATTTTTATATTTAAAACTACCATACAGTCCAATATTATACACAATAAATATAGAGATATATACACACACACACACACAGTAAATCTAACTTATCAAAATAATGTATGCTTACCTGATCATTTCTTTCATGGTGGTGAGAGTCCACAATCCTTTTCACTTGGGAATTACTCTTCTCTACCACTAGGAGGCGTATAAAGAGCAGGGTAAAAATAAAGATGTAGTGAAGAAAAAACTAACACCAGATAAAACATAAAGGTGTGGTCTCATGGACTTTCACCACTATAAAAGAAATTAATTTATCAGGTAAGCTTAAAATTTCATACAGGTGGTGAGAGTCCACAATCCTTTACTCTTGGGTACTAATAGGAAAAAACAAGGGGATTGGGACAAGCGCTCCAAAAACAGAGCAGACCTATAAACAATTATATACGTTGGGCAAAAAAGGTAATCGATAAGACAAAAAAAAAAAGGGAGGTATAATAATAATAATAATAATATTAGTAAACCAAGAATGATGTATAAAATTTAATGAACTGATTGCTAATATAATATTCACAAGTGCAAAAATGATGCCGGCATCTAATAGGATTATAGATAAAATATCACTAAAACAAATAAAACAAGATTAAAAAAAAATATACTTGATAATATAAAACTGCTCTAAATATACAATTATTCACTATCTGAGTGAGAGAGCAGAGGGTGTTAACACTTTAATATTGGAGCGTGAAAACATATAAACAGTGAAAAAACAGAATTTATGCTTACCTGATAAATTACTTTCTCCAACGGTGTGTCCGGTCCACGGCGTCATCCATAACTTGCGGGAATATTCTCTTCCCCAACAGGAAATGGCAAAGAGCACAGCAAAAGCTGTCCATATAGTCCCTCCTAGGCTCCGCCCACCCCAGTCATTCGACCGACGGACAGGAGAAAAAAAAAAAAGGAGAAACCATAGGGTGCCGTGGTGACTGTAGTTAAAGTAAGAAATTTATCAAACCTGATTAAAAAACCAGGGCGGGCCGTGGACGGGACACACCGTTGGAGAAAGTAATTTATCAGGTAAGCATAAATTCTGCTTTCTCCAACATTGGTGTGTCCGGTCCACGGCGTCATCCATAACTTGTGGGAACCAATACCAAAGCTTTAGGACACGGATGAAGGGAGGGAGCCAATCAGGTTACCTAAACAGAAGGCACCACGGCTTGCAAAACCTTTCTCCCAAAAATAGCCTCCGAAGAAGCAAAAGTATCAAATTTGTAAAATTTGGCAAAAGTGTGCAGGGAAGACCAAGTCGCTGCCTTACATATCTGATCAACAGAAGCCTCGTTCTTGAAGGCCCATGTGGAAGCCACAGCCCTAGTAGAGTGAGCTGTGATTCGTTCGGGAGGCTGCCGTCCGGCAGTCTCGTAAGCCAATCGGATGATGCTTTTCAGCCAAAAGGAAAGAGGTAGCAGTAGCTTTTTGACCTCTCCTCTTGCCAGAATAAACGACAAACAGAGAAGACGTTTGTCTGAAAACCTTTGTTGCTTCTAAATAGAACTTTAAAGCACGTACTACATCTAAATTATGTAACAAACGTTCCTTCTTTGAAACTGGATTCGGACACAAAGAAGGCACAACTATTTCCTGGTTAATATTCTAGTTGGAAACAACCTTTGGAAGGAAACCAGGTTTAGTACGCAAAACAACCTTATCTGAATGGAACACCAGATAGGGCGGATTACACTGCAGAGCAGATAACACAGAAACTCTTCTAGCAGAAGAAATAGCAACCAAAAACAGAACTTTCCAAGATAACATCTTGATATCTATGGAATGTAGAGGTTCAAACGGAACCCCTTGAAGAACTGAAAGAACTAAATTCAGACTCCAGGGAGGAGTCAAAGGTCTGTAAACAGGCTTGATCCTGACCAAAGCCTGAACAAAAGCTTGAACATCTGGCACAGCTGCCAGTCGTTTGTGTAACAAGACAGATAAAGCAGAAATCTGTCCTTTTAGAGAACTCGCTGATAATCCCTTATCCAAACATTCTTGGAGAAAGGAAAGGATCCTAGGAATTTTAATCTTACTCCATGAGAATCCCTTGGATTCACACCAACAGATATATCTTTTCCATATTTTATGGTAAATTTTTCTAGTTACAGGTTTTCTGGCTTGTACCAGAGTATCTATCACAGAATCCGAAAACCCACGCTTAGATAAAATCAAGCGTTCAATTTCCAAGCCGTCAGCTGGAGAGAAACTAGATTTGGATGTTCGAATGGACCCTGTACTAGAAGATCCTGTTTCAAAGGTAGCTTCCATGGTGGAGCCGATGACATATTCACCAGGTCTGCATACCAAGTCCTGTGTGGCCACGCAGGAGCTATCAAAATCACAGAGGCCCTCTCCTGTTTGATCCTGGCTACCAGCCTGGGAATGAGAGGAAACGGTGGAAACACATAAGCTAGGTTGAAGGTCCAAGGCGCTACTAATGCATCCACTAGAGTCGCCTTGGGATCCCTGGATCTGGACCCGTAGCAAGGAACCTTGAAGTTCTGACGAGACGCCATCAGATCCATGTCTGGAATGCCCAGTAATTGGGTCAACTGGGCAAATATCTCCGGGTGGAGTTCCCACTCCCCCGGATGGAATACGACTCAGAAACTTCCGCCTCCCAGTTTTCCACTCCTGGGATGTGGATCGCAGATAGGTGGCAGGAGTGATCCTCCGCCCATTTTATGATTTTGGTCACTTCTCTCATCGCCAGGGAACTCCTTGTTCCCCCCTGATGGTTGATGTAAGCAACAGTCGTCATGTTGTCTGATTGGAATCTTATGAATCTGGCCTTTGCTAGTTGAGGCCAAGCCCTGAGAGTATTGAATATCGCTCTCAGTTCCCGAATGTTTATCGGGAGAAGAGACTCTTCCCGAGACCATAGACCCTGAGCTTTCAGGGAGTCCCAGACCGCGCCCCAGCCCACTAGACTGGCGTCGGTCGTGACGATGACCCACTCTGGTCTGCGGAAGCTCATTCCCTGGGACAGGTGATCCTGGGTTAGCCACCAACGGAGTGAGTCTCTGGTCTTCTGATCTACTTGAATCACTGGAGACAAGTCTGTATAGTCCCCATTCCACTGTTTCAGCATGCACAGTTGTAATGGTCTTAGATGAATTTGCGCAAAAGGAACTATGTCCATTGCTGCAACCATCAACCCTACTACTTCCATGCACTGAGCTATGGAAGGTCGTGGAACAGAGTGAAGAACTTGACAAGCGTTTAGAAGTTTTGACTTTCTGACATCTGTCAGGAAAATCTTCATTTCTAAAGAATCTATTATTGTCCCCAAGAAAGGAACTCTTGTCGACGGAGACAGGGAACTTTTTTCTATGTTCACCTTCCACCCGTGAGATCTGAGAAAGGCCAGAACGATGTCTGTGTGAGCCTTTGCCTTTGAAAGAGACGACGCTTGTATCAGAATGTCGTCCAAGTAAGGTGCCACTGCAATGCCCCTTGGTCTTAGAACCTCTAGAAGGGACCCGAGTACCTTTGTGAAAATCCTTGGAGCAGTGGCTAGCCCGAATGAGAGAGCCACAAACTGGTAATGTTTGTCCAGAAAGGCGAACCTTAGGAACTGATGATGATCTTTGTGGATAGGAATATGTAGATACGCATCCTTTAGATCCACAGTAGTCATAAATTGACCCTCCTGGATTGTAGGTAAAATCGTTCGAATAGTTTCCATTTTGAACGATGGCACTCTGAGAAATTTGTTTAGAATCTTTAAATCCAGAATTGGTCTGAAGGTTCCCTCTTTTTTGGGAACTACAAATAGATTTGAGTAAAACCCCAGTCCTTGTTCCACAGTTGGAACTGGGTGTATCACTCCCATTTTTAACAGGTCTACACAATGTAAGAATGCCTGTCTCTTTATTTGGTTTGAAGATAAGTGAGACATGTGGAACCTTCCCCTTGGGGGTAGTTCCTTGAATTCCAGAAGATAACCCTGAGAAACTATTTCTAGTGCCCAGGGATCCTGAACATCTCTTGCCCAAGCCTGAGCGAAGAGAGAGAGTCTTCCCCCTACGAGATCCGGTCCCGGATCAGGGGCTACTCCTTCATGCTGTTTTGGTAGCAGCAGCAGGCTTCTTGGCCTGCTTACCCTTGTTCCAGCCTTGCATCGGTTTCCAAGCTGGTTTGGTTTGCGAAGCATTACCCTCTTGTCTAGAGGCTGCAGAGTTGGAGGCCGGTCCGTTCCTGAAATTGCGAAAGGAATGAAAATTAGACTTATTCTTGGCCTTGAACGGCCTATCTTGTGGGAGGGCATGGCCCTTACCCCCAGTGATGTCTGAGATAATCTCTTTCAATTCTGGCCCAAAAAGGGTTTTACCCTTGAAAGGGATATTAAGCAATTTTGTCTTGGAAGATACATCCGCTGACCAAGACTTTAGCCAGAGCACTCTGAGCACCACAATTGCAAACCCTGAATTTTTCGCCGCTAATCTAGCTAACTGCAAAGCGGCATCTAAAATAAAGGAATTAGCTAACTTAAGTGCGTGAATTCTGTCCATAACCTCCTCATGCGGAGTCTCTCTACTGAGCGACTTTTCTAGTTCTTCGAACCAGAACCACGCTGCTGTAGTGACAGGAATAATGCACGAAATAGGTTGCAGGAGGTAACCTTGCTGTACAAAAATCTTTTTAAGCAAACCCTCCAATTTTTTATCCATAGGATCTTTGAAAGCACAATTATCCTCGATAGGAATAGTAGTGCGCTTAGCTAGCGTAGAAACTGCCCCCTCGACCTTAGGGACTGTCTGCCATAAGTCCTTTCTGGGGTCGACCATTTAACCCTTAAAATGAGGAAACCGGAGCAGTTTACAGTTTTAACCCCTCTACAGTCCCAGCTCCAGCCTTTGCTGCGACTTTACCAAACCCAGGGGGGTATACGATACCAAATGAAGCCTTCTAGGAACCTTTTCAACTACTTCCAGACCCACACAAATGCAGCTGCATGTACTGCTCTCAAAAGTAACTGCGCAGTAATGGCGCGAAAATGAGGCTCTGCCTACTACAGAGAAGGCCCTTCCTGACTGGGAAGGTGTCTAAACCAGTGCCTGACGTAAGAAAATGTTCCCCAAGGTTATAGAGAGTGTGAATTTCAACATCAAACTGTATAAAATGCCCAAATAAAGCAATCGATCTAGCCCATAAAAGTGTCTACCAGTTTTATAGCCCATATTAAGCCCTTTATTCTGTTTGAGACTAAGAAAATGGCTTACCGGTCCCCATGAGGGGAAAATGACAGCCTTCCAGCATTACACAGTCTGCTAGTCATACCTTAAGCAGAAGTCTGCCAACTGTTCCCCCCAACTGAAGTTATCTCATCTCAACAGTCCTATGTGGGAACAGAAAACGATTTTAGTTACTGCTGCTAAAATCATACTCCTCTCACAAACAGAACTCTTCATCCTTTTCTGTTTCAGAGTAAATAGTACATACCAGCACTATTTTAAAATAACAAACTCTTGATAGTAGAATAAAAAACTACAACTAAACACCACATACTCTTCACCATCTCCGTGGAGATGCTACTTGTTCAGCGGCAAAGAGAATGACTGGGGTGGGCGGAGCCTAGGAGGGACTATATGGACAGCTTTTGCTGTGCTCTTTGCCATTTCCTGTTGGGGAAGAGAATATTCCCACAAGTTATGGATGACGCCGTGGACCGGACACACCAATGTTGGAGAAATGTCCGCATAGCTCCAAATGAACAGCCCAATAATGGTGGTAATATTTCAGCTACAGATATCAATAAGTTACGTTATCTTCTGCTGTGCACAGACTCCGATGGGGGTCAATCTAAAAGGGGAAAGGAGAGACGCTCACAATCCGTGAAATAGTGCCTCACTGCAGAGTGTTCCGTTAGGAATGACGCCAGGTCATGTGACTCAGTTATGTGATACTATGTATCTGCCGTTTAAAACAAAGTTATATTTTTTTGGAGATTACAGTGATCCTATAGGGACTATAAGCTAAGACCTAATTAGGTAGAATATATATATATATATATATATATATATATATATATATATATATATATACACACACACACACACACACACACATTTTTGTATGCACTTAAAATAAGCATACAGATGGAAAAAACATCAAAAGTTTTTTATCCAATCAAAAGTTTTAACCAAGAGGCTAAAGAAATAGCAGGTGTTGTTCTGACCTTTCCTAGGACCAGAAAAAAGAACAAACTAGAAGTTTGTCCAAAATTTGTTAGTAGCATCAACATAATAATATTGCAATGCCCTAACAAAATCCAACTAATACAAAGATTTTTCAGAAGCATTCTTAGGATTATGACACAAAGAAAGAACAATCTCTCTGCTAAGGGTGTCAGAAGAAACAACCTTGGGCAAAAAAACTTGATGTCTGTAAAATAGCCTTATCCTGACGAAAAATAAACTAAGGAGGTTTACAAAAAAGAACAGATAACTCAGAAACTCTTATAAACAGAAGAAATAGCCAAAAGAAAACACTTTAAAAAAAATAAAATTTATTATCTGCCTAATGCAGAGACTAAAAAAGGAGGAGCCTACAAAACCCTTAAACACCAAGTTAAGATTCCATGGAGGAGAAATTGGCTTAATTACAAGTTTAATACGAACCAAAGCCTGAACAAAACTATGAACATCAGGAAGATTAGCAATCTTTTTGTGGAACAAAACTAAAAGAGCAGAAATCTGGCCTTTCAGAGAACTGTCAGAAAATTACTAACTAATTACTAACTATTACTAACACCGGCGAAATGCGTTGAGCAATCTTGGTCATCTTGTGGATCCGTAGCTGGAGGTGGAAGGACGCCGAGTGACGTATGCTGTTACACGCTGTGAAGAACAGCCGGGCGTTTCCTGTGTACTCTATTCCATCACTGCGGACTACTTTTATTCTAGTAAGTTGCATTACTAGTGTGTGCTATTTGTGAAATAAAACTATTTACCTTGAGTCGGAGGTGCGCTGTCTCCATTCCTGTGTTACAACTGTCAGAAAAGCCCTTATCTAGACAGTCTGGCAAAACCTTCAGAATCCTTGGAATTCTGAAAGAAGGCCAGGAAAAACATGAGTTATACACCATAAAATAAAGGCCTTCCAGACCTTGTGATACATTTTACTAGTTATAGTTTCCTAGTTAGTTTCCATGCCATCAAGTTTAGAGACTTAAGATTCGGGTGGAAAAAAAAACAAAAAAAAAAACCTTGGGACAAAAAGGTCTTACCACAGAGGAAGAGGCCAATGAGGGAAAAAGGCCCTTTTACGAAAAGATTAAACTTTCTGTCTAAAGGGTCCTTAAAAGAAGTACTGTCTTCCAAAGGAATAATAGTACGTTTAGACAGAGTGGAAATGGCACCACCCACTATGGGAACTGTTTCCCATAAATCTAAAATTAGCAGCAGGTAAAGAATAACTTTTTAAAATCTTGCAGATGGAGTAAAATCAATACCTGGCTTAGACCATTCCCTATACATATCAGAGACAGCATCAGGCACAGGAAAAACCTCAGGAGCATTTAAACGATTACAAGGCTTTTCTTCAGAAACTTTAGCATCTTTAACCCCTTAAGTAACTAAGACCTCTTTTAAAAGAGAACAAATAAGTTAAACTTAAAAACAAAAGAGGAAATATCAGGTTCAACATCAATTGAATATTCCTCATCACCAGAGGAAACTTCACTATCTGAAGATATAACAGTATCCCTGGTCTCAGGGCACATAGAACTTGCATACATTAAAATCTGAACCGACCTTTCACGCTTGTTTGAAGGTGGCAGAGCAGGCAACGTTTCAGAAACTGCAGCCTTGGTAAAAGAATTCATGGCAAGAGGCACTAACTGAGCATTATCCTGTAATGAACAAACAGTAGGTGCATTAATGCCCAAAGAAACAGCATTAGATTGGTCTAAATGCATTAACAATTCTAAACATGAGCTACATAAATGAGCTGGAGAAGGCACTTCAGCGTTTTTACAATAATCACAAGGTCGTTCAGGAGACTCAGTCTCTTGTGTAGATTAAGTGACAAAAGCCAGCTGCTTCATTATAGCCTTATGGCAAAGCCATGCAATAAACACTATTAAACCTCTTAAAAGGCTCTTGAGGAATTTTAACCACTTACCCCTTCCTAAGCAGCTTTTAAAGCTACAATGCCCGCTAAACTGAACTGAAAACAATACAGGAGGAATAAACATTGCATCCAAGAGTGCACAAAAAAAAAATATATAATTACAAAGAAGGAGATTATGCGTGCCAAAAACCTGTTGCGCACATAGCCGTGCGCAAACCAACCTACTGGTAAACTATAGGAAAACTAAAGGGACATGCGATAACCTGACTAGCGAAACAGCCACATAGGAAAAACTATAGTAGAATAAAGGGACTGCGCTAGCCCAATAAGCGTAAAACCCGACGTACGCCAAAAAAGCAGACGTGCGCAAAACAAGGGAATATTGATAAGGATCTGACCAATGGATAAATATATTACATACACATTATATATATATATATATATCATGTCCCCAATAAAGCCAGGGATTTCAGCACTCAAGTTACTTGTATGAAATAACCAACAATCACTCATATTTGGATAAGTCAAAAAAGTGAAAATTTATTCTGTTCATTCTCACTCCGGTGCAAAATACACAACAGCTGGGTCCCCTAAATGAAACCTGGTACGGATTACAAACATAATATTATAATTAGGTGCAAAAAATTATTTTAAAGCATGTTTCATGTTGTTATGTAGAATAATAAAAATAAACAAACAAAAGCTGGCCAGCTTGCATATGGTTAACTCGATATATGTAAATTACAAATATATTACTAAATTGCAACACCCCTACCAGAGGGTAGCCCTGCACTCCCACAGGAAACTGCTACCATGGAAAACAAATGGGGATCCACGCAATATAGTAATTACAAATAAATGGCAACACCTCTCTCAGAGGATAACCCAATTATTATTGGAAATCTGTTATCATGAGAAATATTTACTATTAAAAAACTGCGCTAACGTATTAATTCAATAATAGGCTTCAATAATATAAGTCTAAAACACTAAAATAGAGTATATTTAACAATATAATAATGAAACAAATAATGTAACTATTCAGTGATTTTGTAACCTTTTCAGTGATTTGCCATTTAGTTACTCATTATCAATAAAATCGTTATATATAAACTTAATGGTAATCTATCTATTGTCACTGATTTACGTTCTATACAGCCTTGAGATATCGTTACAACAATACTTGAGTGCTACCTTAGATGGATAATATTGCCTTATGAATAAACTGATTTTTTCTCACCTTAGTGTCTCAGGGAGTATGGTAGAAAGCTAGTATTCTCTAGTTCTTTCCTTATTTGTATCGGAATCTCCCCGGCTTCCTTGTGAGTGTGGTGCCGCTTCACATTTCACTGAACCTTGAAGAGTGTTTCAGATAACGAAAGTACTATAAAACAAAAGAAGAGAGAGCGCAGCCACGACTCACGGTAAAAGTATTTGATTCCACTTTGCACATATACACATAATGCACTTACAAGAGTTCAATTGTAACAAGCGTCTCTAGAATCTCACACAGTCCCCGGCTTTCAGATCTCAGTCAGCTGTTGCTGGTTCTTTATTTCTCTCTGTTTCCGGCGTGTGGGCTCAACTGCTTTTTCTTTTCCAAGTGCAGTGGTTGGTTAAGGTCCTGCTATACCAATGCTGTTGAATTGATCTGTTAATGTCTACGCGTTTCGTCCGGCTTCTGCTGACTTTTTCAAGACTTCTGAATAGTGCTTGCTTTTTTTGCGAGGATCCTCTGTTTAAAAACCTGTCAACTCCTCCTCTTTTTCTGACACACGCCAATCAACTACCGGGCAATTCTCACGCCCTCTTTCACAGTTTGTTAAGTCAGTTAGAGGGAAAGAGCAAAGTGCTGCGTTACTTTACGTAATTGAAACTTTATATTTCTAAGTAAATTTATATAGTGGAAATAATATACATGATAAAAAAAGACTTCATATTACAATTCATAAACACTTGTTAAAATTCTCTATATTAACAACATCGTTCAATGTATTAAGATAATTCATAAAACTTAAAATTAACATTTTATTGCAAAATACATATTTAAAAGACATATACATCAGAATTTTATGATAAAAAGAACAAATAAATAATTTCTTTCCAACTGGCATACTAAAACTTAATTCATTAAATGTGTAAGGGAGAACAATTAGAGGTGTATCTAAGAGAATAGTACCACATATGTATTTAACATAATGAAATTTTCCGATTTTATTAAATAAAATAATAATGTTAATCAATTTTTCAATTAAGTTTTAGTATGCCAGTTGGAAAGAAATTGTTTGTTGTTCTTTTTATCATAAAATTCTGATGTATATGTCTTTTAAATATGTATTTTGCAATAAAATGTTAATTTTAAGTTTTATGAATTATCTGAATACATTGAACGATGTTGTTAATATAGAGAATTTTAACAAGCGTTTTTGAATTGTAATATGAAGTCTTTTATCATGTATATTATTTCCACTATAGAAATTTACTTAGAAATATAAAGTTTCAATTACGTAAAGTAACGCAGCACTTTGCTCTTTCCCTCTGACTTAAACTGTGAAAGAGGGCGTGAGAATTGCCCGGTAGTTGATTGGCGTGTGTCAGAAAAAGGAGGAGGAGTTGACAGGTTTTTAAACAGAGGATCCCCGCGAAAAAAGCAAGCACTATTCAGAAGTCTTGAAAAAGTCTGCAGAAGCCGGACGAAACGCATTGACGTTAACAGATCAAGTCAACAACAGCATTGGTATAGAAGGACCTTAACCAACCACTGCACTTGGAAAAGAAAAAGCAGTAGAGCCCACACGCCGGAAACAGAGAGAAAACAGAATTTATGTTTACCTGATAAATTTCTTTCTCCAACGGTGTGTCCGGTCCACGGCGTCATCCTTACTTGTGGGATATTCTCTTCCCCAACAGGAAATGGCAAAGAGCCCAGCAAAGCTGGTCACATGATCCCTCCTAGGCTCCGCCTACCCCAGTCATTCGACCGACGTTAAGGAGGAATATTTGCATAGGAGAAACCATATGGTACCGTGGTGACTGTAGTTAAAGAAAATAAAATATCAGACCTGATTAAAAAAACCAGGGCGGGCCGTGGACCGGACACACCGTTGGAGAAAGAAATTTATCAGGTAAACATAAATTCTGTTTTCTCCAACATAGGTGTGTCCGGTCCACGGCGTCATCCTTACTTGTGGGAACCAATACCAAAGCTTTAGGACACGGATGAAGGGAGGGAGCAAATCAGGTCACCTAAATGGAAGGCACCACGGCTTGCAAAACCTTTCTCCCAAAAATAGCCTCAGAAGAAGCAAAAGTATCAAACTTGTAAAATTTGGTAAAAGTGTGCAGTGAAGACCAAGTCGCTGCCCTACATATCTGATCAACAGAAGCCTCGTTCTTGAAGGCCCATGTGGAAGCCACAGCCCTAGTGGAATGAGCTGTGATTCTTTCGGGAGGCTGCCGTCCGGCAGTCTCGTAAGCCAATCTGATGATGCTTTTAATCCAAAAAGAGAGAGAGGTAGAAGTTGCTTTTTGACCTCTCCTTTTACCTGAATAAACAACAAACAAGGAAGATGTTTGTCTAAAATCCTTTGTAGCATCTAAATAGAATTTTAGAGCGCGAACAACATCCAAATTGTGCAACAAACGTTCCTTCTTTGAAACTGGTTTTGGACACAGAGAAGGTACGATAATCTCCTGGTTAATGTTTTTGTTAGAAACAACTTTTGGAAGAAAACCAGGTTTAGTACGTAAAACCACCTTATCTGCATGGAACACCAGATAAGGAGGAGAACACTGCAGAGCAGATAATTCTGAGACTCTTCTAGCAGAAGAAATCGCAACTAAAAACAAAGCTTTCCAAGATAATAACTTAATATCAACGGAATGTAAGGGTTCAAACGGAACCCCCTGAAGAACTGAAAGAACTAAATTGAGACTCCAAGGAGGAGTCAAAGGTTTGTAAACAGGCTTGATTCTAACCAGAGCCTGAACAAAGGCTTGAACATCTGGCACAGCTGCCAGCTTTTTGTGAAGTAATACCGACAAGGCAGAAATCTGTCCCTTCAGGGAACTTGCAGATAATCCTTTTTCCAATCCTTCTTGAAGGAAGGATAGAATCCTAGGAATCTTAACCTTGTCCCAAGGGAATCCTTTAGATTCACACCAACAGATATATTTTTTCCAAATTTTGTGGTAAATCTTTCTAGTCACAGGCTTTCTGGCCTGAACAAGAGTATCGATCACAGAATCTGAGAATCCTCGCTTCGATAAAATCAAGCGTTCAATCTCCAAGCAGTCAGCTGGAGTGAAACCAGATTCGGATGTTCGAACGGACCCTGAACAAGAAGGTCTCGTCTCAAAGGTAGCTTCCAAGGTGGAGCCGATGACATATTCACCAGATCTGCATACCAAGTCCTGCGTGGCCACGCAGGAGCTATCAAGATCACCGACGCCCTCTCCTGCTTGATCCTGGCTATCAGCCTGGGGATGAGAGGAAATGGCGGGAACACATAAGCTAGTTTGAAGGTCCAAGGTGCTACTAGTGCATCCACTAGAGCCGCCTTGGGATCCCTGGATCTGACCCCGTAGCAAGGAACTTTGAAGTTCTGACGAGAGGCCATCAGATCCATGTCTGGAATGCCCCACAGGTGAGTGACTTGGGCAAAGATTTCCGGATGGAGTTCCCACTCCCCCGGATGCAATGTCTGACGACTCAGAAAATCCGCTTCCCAATTTTCCACTCCTGGGATGTGGATAGCAGACAGGTGGCAGGAGTGAGACTCCGCCCAAAGAATAATTTTGGTTACTTCTTCCATCGCTAGGGAACTCCTTGTTCCCCCCTGATGGTTGATGTACGCAACAGTCGTCATGTTGTCTGATTGAAACCGTATGAACCTGGTCCTCGCAAGCTGGGGCCAGGCCTGGAGCGCATTGAATATCGCTCTCAGTTCCAGAATATTTATCGGTAGAAGAGATTCTTCCCGAGACCAAAGACCCTGAGCTTTCAGGGATCCCCAGACCGCGCCCCAGCCTATCAGACTGGCGTCGGTCGTGACAATGACCCACTCTGGTCTGTGGAACATCATCCCTTGAGACAGATTGTCCAGGGACAGCCACCAACGGAGTGAGTCTCTGGTCCTCTGATTTACTTGTATCTTCGGAGACAAGTCTGTATAGTCCCCATTCCACTGACTGAGCATGCACAGTTGTAATGGTCTTAGATGAATGCGCGCAAAAGGAACTATGTCCATCGCCGCCACCATCAACCCGATCACTTCCATGCACTGAGCTATGGAAGGAAGAGGAACGGAATGAAGTATCCGACAAGAGTCCAGAAGCTTTGTTTTTCTGGCCTCTGTTAGAAAGATCCTCATTTCTAAGGAGTCTATAATTGTTCCCAAGAAGGGAACCCTTGTTGACGGGGATAGAGAACTCTTTTCCACGTTCACTTTCCAGCCGTGAGATCTGAGAAAGGCCAGGACAATGTCCGTGTGAGCCTTTGCTTGAGGAAGGGACGACGCTTGAATCAGAATGTCGTCCAGGTAAGGTACTACTGCAATGCCCCTTGGTCTTAGCACCGCTAGAAGGGACCCTAGTACCTTTGTGAAAATCCTTGGAGCAGTGGCTAATCCGAAAGGAAGCGCCACGAACTGGTAATGTTTGTCCAGGAATGCAAACCTTAGGAACCGATGATGTTCCTTGTGGATAGGAATATGTAGATACGCATCCTTTAAATCCACCGTGGTCATAAATTGACCTTCCTGGATGGAAGGAAGGATAGTTCGAATGGTTTCCATCTTGAACGATGGGACCTTGAGAAATTTGTTTAAGATCTTGAGATCTAGGATTGGTCTGAACGTTCCCTCTTTTTTGGGAACTATGAACAGATTGGAGTAGAACCCCATCCCTTGTTCTCTTAATGGAACAGGATGAATCACTCCCATTTTTAACAGGTCTTCTACACAATGTAAGAACGCCTGTCTTTTTATGTGGTCTGAAGACAACTGCGACTTGTGGAACCTCCCCCTTGGGGGAAGTCCCTTGAATTCCAGAAGATAACCCTGGGAGACTATTTCTAGCGCCCAAGGATCCAGAACATCTCTTGCCCAAGCCTGAGCGAAGAGAGAGAGTCTGCCCCCCACCAGATCCGGTCCCGGATCGGGGGCCAATATTTCATGCTGTCTTGGTAGCAGTGGCAGGTTTCTTGGCCTGCTTTCCCTTGTTCCAGCCTTGCATTGGTCTCCAAGCTGGCTTGGCCTGAGAAGTATTACCCTCTTGCTTAGAGGACGTAGCACCTTGGGCTGGTCCGTTTTTACGAAAGGGACGAAAATTAGGTCTATTTTTTGCCTTGAAGGGCCGATCCTGAGGAAGGGCGTGGCCCTTACCCCCAGTGATATCAGAGATAATCTCTTTCAAGTCAGGACCAAACAGCGTTTTCCCCTTGAAAGGAATGTTTAGTAGCTTGTTCTTGGAAGACGCATCAGCCGACCAAGATTTCAACCAAAGCGCTCTGCGCGCCACAATAGCAAACCCAGAGTTCTTAGCCGCTAACTTAGCCAATTGCAAAGAGGCGTCTAGAGTGAAAGAATTAGCCAATTTGAGAGCATTGATTCTGTCCATAATCTCCTCATAAGGAGGAGAGTCACTATCGAGCACCTTAAGCAGTTCATCAAACCAGAAATATGCGGCTGTAGTGACAGGGACAATGCATGAAATGGGTTGTAGAAGGTAACCCTGCTGAACAAACATCTTTTTAAGCAAACCTTCTAATTTTTTATCCATAGGATCTTTGAAAGCACAACTATCCTCTATGGGAATAGTGGTGCGTTTGTTTAAAGTAGAAACCGCTCCCTCGACCTTGGGGACTGACTGCCATAAGTCCTTTCTGGGGTCGACCATAGGAAACAATTTTTTAAATATGGGGGGAGGGACGAAAGGAATACCGGGCCTTTCCCATTCTTTATTAACAATGTCCGCCACCCGCTTGGGTATAGGAAAAGCTTCTGGGAGCCCCGGCACCTCTAGGAACTTGTCCATTTTACATAGTTTCTCTGGGATGACTAAATTTTCACAATCATCCAGAGTGGATAATACCTCCTTAAGCAAAATGCGGAGATGTTCCAATTTAAATTTAAATGTAATCACATCAGATTCAGCCTGCTGAGAAATGTTCCCTAAATCAGTAATTTCTCCCTCAGACAAAACCTCCCTGGCCCCCTCAGATTGGGTTAGGGGCCCTTCAGAGATATTAATATCAGCGTCGTCATGCTCTTCAGTAACTAAAACAGAGCAGCCACGCTTACGCTGACAAGGGTTCATTTTGGCTAAAATGTTTTTGACAGAATTATCCATTACAGCCGTTAATTGTTGCATAGTAAGGAGTATTGGCGCGCTAGATGTACTAGGGGCCTCCTGAGTGGGCAAGACTCGTGTAGACGAAGGAGGGAATGATGCAGTACCATGCTTACTCCCCTCACTTGAGGAATCATCTTGGGCATCATTGTCATTATCACATAAATCACATTTATTTAAATGAATAGGAATTCTGGCTTCCCCACATTCAGAACACAGTCTATCTGGTAGTTCAGACATGTTAAACAGGCATAAACTTGATCAGAAAGTACAAAAAACGTTTTAAAATAAAACCGTTACTGTCACTTTAAATTTTAAACTGAACACACTTTATTACTGCAATTGCGAAAAAACATGAAGGAATTGTTCAAAATTCACCAAATTTTCACCACAGCGTCTTAAAGCCTTGAAAATATTGCACACCAATTTTGGAAGCTTTAACCCTTAAAATAACGGAACCGGAGCCGTTTTAAGCTTTAAACCCCTTTACAGTCCCTGGTATCTGCTTTGCTGAGACCCAACCAAACCCAAAGGGGAATACGATACCAAATGACGCCTTCAGAAGTCTTTTATAAGTATCAGAGCTCCTCTCACATGCGACTGCATGCCATGCCTCTCAAAAACAAGTGCGCAACACCGGCGCGAAAATGAGACTCTGCCTATGCTTTGGGAAAGCCCCTAAAGAATAAGGTGTCTAAAACAGTGCCTGCCGATATTATTAAATCAAAATACCCAGAATAAATGATTCCTCAAGGCTAAATAAGTGTTAATATCAATCGATTTAGCCCAAAAAAAAAAGTCTACAGTTTAAATAAGCCCTTGTGAAGCCCTTATTTACAATCGTAATAAACATGGCTTACCGGATCCCATAGGGAAAATGACAGCTTCCAGCATTACATCGTCTTGTTAGAATGTGTCATACCTCAAGCAGCAAGAGACTGCAAACTGTTCCCCCAACTGAAGTTAATTGCTCTCAACAGTCCTATGTGGAACAGCCATGGATTTTAGTTACGGTTGCTAAAATCATTTTCCTCATACAAACAGAATTCTTCATCTCTTTTCTGTTTCTGAGTAAATAGTACGTACCAGCACTATTTGAAAATAACAAACTCTTGATTGAATAATGAAAAACTACAGTTAAACACTAAAAAACTCTAAGCCATCTCCGTGGAGATGTTGCCTGTACAACGGCAAAGAGAATGACTGGGGTAGGCGGAGCCTAGGAGGGATCATGTGACCAGCTTTGCTGGGCTCTTTGCCATTTCCTGTTGGGGAAGAGAATATCCCACAAGTAAGGATGACGCCGTGGACCGGACACACCTATGTTGGAGAAATAAAGAACCAGCAACAGCTGACGGAGATCTGAAAGCCAGGGACTGTGTGAGATTCTAGAGACGCTTGTTACAATTGAACTCTTGTAAGTGCATTATGTGTATATGCGCAAAGTGGAATCATTAAATACTTTTACCGTGAGTCGTGGCTGCGCTCTCTCTTCTTTTGTTTTATAGTACTTTCGTTATCATGAGAAATACACCTGAGGATCTATGCAAGATAAATAATACCACTATGTCATGCAGACAATTATGTATAACCACTGTATACATTACGTTTATTTACGCATTGTATAGAAAATGAACAACTCTCCAACCAGAGGGTAGAACCAATATAAATATTTAAAGGTTATCGCTACCCTCTGGGTCGCCCCATAATTTCGGGGATTGGTAGTATAACTGAACACATTGGTAACTATGTAGACAGTTATTTAAAAACATTTGTATCATTACCTACATTTGTTCAAGATACCACTTAACTTTTACGGATAACCACATTACCGGAACGGAACATCACCCCTGACCTCTGAAACAAAGAGAAGGTCAGGTGACTCAAAGCACCAGGATTGAATAGTCTGTGAATCCCTCACAGTGAAGAACCTCTAACGGTTGCAACCGGGATATACCAAGGTACCTCCACACCATTTAATCTTGCACTCCAAGGGTATACATGCTGAACGATATCAAGGTATTGAAATATAAAGTAACTTTTTACCAATAACTACGATCGCAACATATTGTTTTGTTAGTAGCCGCCAGTCAAATTCTAAAACCGGAATACGGCTGTTTCAGCTTTTTTGAACCATTAAGCACGCTTAAGCCAATCATTTACTTACAAAGTAAGGAAACTGTATAACTGTGTTTGTAACTAAAGAACTGTTTCACCGTACAGCGGTTGAGTCCACTTTCTAGCCACAGCTGGAACAAAAAATACATTTGTACTCTAGCACAGATTCTGTTTGCTTTCAAACTATTTATATCGCAATATACCTTTGCAAATGTTGCTTGTTGTTTTTAACGGTTGTCTATAGAATTCTACTTTTATGCACCTTAACTCTAGTGTTTTATAAATATATAATTCTAGCTTGAATCTCTGTTTGTTAAGAAAAGGGAGACGTCCCTTTATTTTAAAGGAATAATATTGCTTTTTATTAGAATATAGATTTTTAATAAATAAGATTGTAAACATCACTGGTTATATTGAAATCATCATTTCCAAGCTTTTATTAGCGCTGCTTAATCCCCCATTTTTTCGTCCATATTTGCTATTTAGTTCTCTTTCAGGGAAGAACTTTTTTTGAGCAGCAGGAACCCACCTTTAGGCGCTCCTATCACACCACATAAATTCATTTTGGAAAATAATGTGTTTAAATTTGATAACAAGTTCTATAAGCAAGTAAGAGGCACGGCGATGGGGGCTACTTGTGCCCCTTCCTATGCCTGCTTGCACCTAGGCCTATGGGAGCTTCTTATTGTGTTTGAAGAATTCAATGAATGGCTAGCATCTTCAGTACTAATATGGCGTCGTTATGTGGACGACATTTATTCTTTGGAAAGGTCACTAGATCTTCTAAAAGAATTTGCAGCCAATTTAAACAAGAATGACTTTAATATTTTTCTCACATATGACTACAGCACTACTGAATTGCCATTCTTGGATATAAAAATTAAGAAAGAGGGTAAAAAAAAAAAAAACTTACTACTGAAATCTATAGAAAAAATACAGCTACTAATACATTACTACTCGCCTCAAGCCATCATCCACCATCCCTTATTAAAGGGATCCTTATTGGACAATTTCTTAGGTTACGAAGAAATTGTACCAGTAAAACTAAATTTAACTTTCATGCTGAAGAGATGTCTAATAGATTTAAAGCAAGAGGCTATTCAAAACGAAATGTAAAATATGCTAGGAATCGTGCACTTAAAACCAATAGAGATTCCCTATTGTTTGACAAAAAAAAAAGACAAAAAAACTGACAACAGAGTGAGATTTGTTACAGAATATAATGGGCATTGGAACCAAGTCCGTAATATACTGAACAACAAATGGCAATTTTTGCTGGCTGATGAAAATGTAAAAAATGTGGTGGGTGAATTCCCATCATTAGTTGCGCGTAGGGCTCCCAATTTGAAAGATAAGTTGGTTAAGAGCGACTTTACACGCAATCTTAAGGCAGAAAATTGGCTTGAAAAACGCCAAAAGTTACAAGGCTGCTTCCAATGTGGAAATTGTGTTTTCTGCAGGTTTATTGTAAAAACTAAACAGTTCAGCACTGGTTATAAAACATATGAGATCAGACAATTTATTAATTGTAAATCTGATAATGTTATATATATATCTTTTATATTGTCCATGCCCATTATTTTACACAGGTAAAACAAAGAGAATTCTGAAAGATAGAATTACTGAACACCGTAACGATATTGTCAATGCAAAAGAGGGAAATATAAACAGCAATATTGCATTACACTTTAAACTATGTCATAATTGTTCTATTGATTGTCTCAAAGTAATAGGGATCGAAAAATGCTCTTTACATGGCAGAGGAGGAGATATTGATAACTTGTTACTTAGAAAGGAAGTAGCATGGATCTATAGGTTGAAAACCCTGTCCCCAAGAGGATTAAATGAAAAATTAGACTTTGCCCCTTTTCTATAACAATGAAGCTTTGTATATTTTTCCAGTAATACAATAAAATAAAATAAATAAAATTGTTGCCTCTTAAGCATTATTTTCAAAATATTATATTGATAACTGCGGCATATTTTAATCCATATCTTAAGTT
>NC_069510.1:118110086-118111907 GCF_027579735.1 Bombina bombina | reverse complement strand
TACAGGGTTACAGTAATCACAGGGATATACGTAGGGATAACAGGAGATCTCTGGCACACAGGTACATACAGGGTTACAGTAATCACAGGGATATACGTAGGGATAACAGGAGATCTCTGGCACACAGGTACATACAGAGGTTACAGTAATCACAGGGATATACGTAGGGATAACAGGAGATCTCTGGCACACAGGTACATACAGAGGTTACAGTAATCACAGGGATATACGTAGGGATAACAGGAGATCTCTGGCACACAGGTACATACAGAGGTTACAGTAATCACAGGGATATACGTAGGGATAACAGGAGATCTCTGGCACACAGGTACATACAGGGTTACAGTAATCACAGGGATATACGTAGGGATAACAGGAGATCTCTGGCACACAGGTACATACAGAGGTTACAGTAATCACAGGGATATACGTAGGGATAACAGGAGATCTCTGGCACACAGGTACATACAGAGGTTACAGTAATCACAGTGATATACGTAGAGATAACAGGAGATCTCTGGCACACAGGTACATACAGAGGTTACAGTAATCACAGGGATATACGTAGGGATAACAGGAGATCTCTGGCACACAGGTACATACAGAGGTTACAGTAATCACAGGGATATACGTAGGGATAACAGGAGATCTCTGGCACACAGGTACATACAGAGGTTACAGTAATCACAGGGATATACGTAGGGATAACAGGAGATCTCTGGCACACAGGTACATACAGGGTTACAGTAATCACAGGGATATACGTAGGGATAACAGGAGATCTCTGGCACACAGGTACATACAGGGTTACAGTAATCACAGTGATATACGTAGGGATAACAGGAGATCTCTGGCACACAGGTACATACAGGGTTACAGTAATCACAGGGATATACGTAGGGATAACAGGAGATCTCTGGCACACAGGTACATACAGAGGTTACAGTAATCACAGGGATATACGTAGGGATAACAGGAGATCTCTGGCACACAGGTACATACAGAGGTTACAGTAATCACAGGGATATACGTAGGGATAACAGGAGATCTCTGGCACACAGGCACATACAGAGGTTACAGTAATCACAGGGATATACGTAGGGATAACAGGAGATCTCTGGCACACAGGCACATACAGAGGTTACAGTAATCACAGGAGATCTGTCACACAGGCACATACAGGATTGCAGTAATAACAGGAGATCTGTCACACAGGCACATACAGGAGATCTGTCACACAGGCACATACAGGAGATCTGTCACACAGGCACATACAGGAGATCTGTCACACAGGCACATACAGGATTGCAGTAATAACAGGAGAACTGTCACACAGGCACATACAGGATTGCAGTAATAACAGGAGAACTGTCACACAGGCACATACAGGATTGCAGTAATAACAGGAGAACTGTCACACAGGCACATACACAAGACTATATGACCTAACAATACCATACAGGTTCATGGAAGAAAGGCACAAACTAATTTGTGCTACTAACCTTGTAGCTCTTTATTCTATCGATATGAGGAAAGTGCAGGATTGGGGAGAAGCGATGAACATGAGGACTTCGGCTTCCATCTCTGAACAGGTGATTCACAAGCAGGGAGCTCACTAAAGTCTTTCCTGTGCCACTCCAGCCATGGAAAGATAAAACCAGGGGCTTTGAAGGCTCCTCTGTCTCCAGAAAGTCCGTCAAGGCTTTAACTAGCAGTTCCCGTGCCAGATGCTGGCCAAACACATTGCGTGCAAAGTCACAATCCAACGCTGAAGAGACAATAAAAATAAAGCTCATTAGAGCAAATAAATGCTTGTTCTTC
>NC_069510.1:118020086-118105086 GCF_027579735.1 Bombina bombina | reverse complement strand
ACTGTACTATATACAGGTAGTAGTGAGTGACACTATCCGTACTGTGTATTATACTGTACTATATACAGGTAGTAGTGAGTGACACTATCCGTACTGTGTATTATACTGTACTATATACAGGTAGTAGTGAGTGACACTATCAGTACTGTGTATTATACTGTACTATATACAGGTAGTAGTGAGTGACACTATCTGTACTATATACAGGTAGTAGTGAGTGACACTATCGGTACTGTGTATTATACTGTACTATATACAGGTAGTAGTGAGTGACACTATCGGTACTGTGTATTATACTGTACTATATACAGGTAGTAGTGAGTGACACTATCGGTACTGTGTATTATACTGTACTATATACAGGTAGTAGTGAGTGACACTATCGGTACTGTGCATTATACTGTACTATATACAGGTAGTAGTGAGTGACACTATCCGTACTGTGTATTATACTGTACTATATACAGGTAGTAGTGAGTGACACTATCCGTACTGTGTATTATACTGTACTATCCGTACTGTGTATTATACTGTACTATATACAGGTAGTAGTGAGTGACACTATCGGTACTGTGTATTATACTGTACTATATACAGGTAGTAGTGAGTGACACTATCCGTACTGTGTATTATACTGCACTATCCGTACTGTGTATTATACTGTACTATATACAGGTAGTAGTGAGTGACACTATCGGTACTGTGTATTTTTACTGTACTATATATCAGGGTAGTAGTGAGTGACACTATCAGTACTGTGTATTATACTGTACTATATACAGGTAGTAGTGAGTGACACTATCCGTACTGTGCATTATACTGTACTATATACAGGTAGTAGTGAGTGACACTATCCGTACTGTGTATTATACTGTACTATATACAGGTAGTAGTGAGTGACACTATCGGTACTGTGTATTATACTGTACTATATACAGGTAGTAGTGAGTGACACTATCCGTACTGTGTATTATACTGTACTATATACAGGTAGTAGTGAGTGACACTATCCGTACTGTGTATTATACTGTACTATATGCAGGTAGTAGTGAGTGACACTATCCGTACTGTGTATTATACTGTACTATATACAGGTAGTAGTGAGTGACACTATCGGTACTGTGTATTATACTGTACTATATACAGGTAGTAGTGAGTGACACTATCGGTACTGTGTATTATACTGTACTATATACAGGTAGTAGTGAGTGACACTATCGGTACTGTGTATTATACTGTACTATATACAGGTAGTAGTGAGTGACACTATCCGTACTGTGTATTATACTGTACTATATACAGGTAGTAGTGAGTGACACTATCCGTACTGTGCATTATACTGTACTATATACAGGTAGTAGTGAGTGACACTATCGGTACTGTGTATTATACTGTACTATATACAGGTAGTAGTGAGTGACACTATCCGTACTGTGTATTATACTGTACTATATACAGGTAGTAGTGAGTGACACTATCCGTACTGTGTATTATACTGTACTATATACAGGTAGTAGTGAGTGACACTATCGGTACTGTGTATTATACTGTACTATATACAGGTAGTAGTGAGTGACACTATCGGTACTGTGTATTATACTGTACTATATACAGGTAGTAGTGAGTGACACTATCGGTACTGTGTATTATACTGTACTATATACAGGTAGTAGTGAGTGACACTATCGGTACTGTGTATTATACTGCACTATCCGTACTGTGTATTATACTGTACTATATACAGGTAGTAGTGAGTGACACTATCGGTACTGTGTATTATACTGTACTATATACAGGTAGTAGTGAGTGACACTATCCGTACTGTGTATTATACTGCACTATATACAGGTAGTAGTGAGTGACACTATCGGTACTGTGTATTAAACTGTACTATATACAGGTAGTAGTGAGTGACACTATCGGTACTGTGTATTATACTGTACTATATACAGGTAGTAGTGAGTGACACTATCGGTACTGTGTATTATACTGTACTATATACAGGTAGTAGTGAGTGACACTATCCGTACTGTGTATTATACTGTACTATATACAGGTAGTAGTGAGTGACACTATCCGTACTGTGTATTATACTGTACTATATACAGGTAGTAGTGAGTGACACTATCTGTACTGTGTATTATACTGTACTATATACAGGTAGTAGTGAGTGACACTATCGGTACTGTGTATTATACTGTACTATATACAGGTAGTAGTGAGTGACACTATCAGTACTGTGTATTATACTGTACTATATACAGGTAGTAGTGAGTGACACTATCCGTACTGTGTATTATACTGTACTATATACAGGTAGTAGTGAGTGACACTATCCGTACTGTGTATTATACTGTACTATATGCAGGTAGTAGTGAGTGACACTATCCGTACTGTGTATTATACTGTACTATATACAGGTAGTAGTGAGTGACACTATCCGTACTGTGTATTATACTGTACTATATACAGGTAGTAGTGAGTGACACTATCTGTACTGTGTATTATACTGTACTATATACAGGTAGTAGTGAGTGACACTATCCGTACTGTGTATTATACTGTACTATATACAGGTAGTAGTGAGTGACACTATCCCTACTGTGTATTATACTGTACTATATACAGGTAGTAGTGAGTGACACTATCCGTACTGTGTATTATACTGTACTATATACAGGTAGTAGTGAGTGACACTATCCGTACTGTGTATTATACTGTACTATATACAGGTAGTAGTGAGTGACACTATCGGTACTGTGTATTATACTGTACTATATACAGGTAGTAGTGAGTGACACTATCGGTACTGTGTATTATACTGTACTATATACAGGTAGTAGTGAGTGACACTATCGGTACTGTGTATTATACTGTACTATATACAGGTAGTAGTGAGTGACACTATCGGTACTGTGCATTATACTGTACTATATACAGGTAGTAGTGAGTGACACTATCCGTACTGTGTATTATACTGTACTATATACAGGTAGTAGTGAGTGACACTAACCGTAATGTGTATTATACTGTACTATCCGTACTGTGTATTATACTGTACTATATACAGGTAGTAGTGAGTGACACTATCGGTACTGTGTATTATACTGTACTATATACAGGTAGTAGTGAGTGACACTATCCGTACTGTGTATTATACTGCACTATCCGTACTGTGTATTATACTGTACTATATACAGGTAGTAGTGAGTGACACTATCGGTACTGTGTATTATACTGTACTATATACAGGTAGTAGTGAGTGACACTATCGGTACTGTGTATTATACTGTACTATATACAGGTAGTAGTGAGTGACACTATCGGTACTGTGTATTATACTGTACTATATACAGGTAGTAGTGAGTGACACTATCGGTACTGTGTATTATACTGTACTATATACAGTTAGTAGTGAGTGACACTATCGGTACTGTGTATTATACTGTACTATATACAGTTAGTAGTGAGTGACACTATCGGTACTGTGTATTATACTGTACTATATACAGGTAGTAGTGAGTGACACTATCGGTACTGTGTATTATACTGTACTATATACAGGTAGTAGTGAGTGACACTATCCGTACTGTGTATTATACTGTACTATATACAGGTAGTAGTGAGTGACACTATCCGTACTGTGTATTATACTGTACTATATACAGGTAGTAGTGAGTGACACTATCCGTACTGTGTATTATACTGTACTATATACAGGTAGTAGTGAGTGACACTATCCGTACTGTGTATTATACTGTACTATATACAGGTAGTAGTGAGTGACACTATCGGTACTGTGTATTATACTGTACTATATACAGGTAGTAGTGAGTGACACTATCGGTACTGTGTATTATACTGTACTATATACAGGTAGTAGTGAGTGACACTATCGGTACTGTGTATTATACTGTACTATATACAGGTAGTAGTGAGTGACACTATCGGTACTGTGTATTATACTGTACTATATACAGGTAGTAGTGAGTGACACTATCCGTACTGTGTATTATACTGTACTATATACAGGTAGTAGTGAGTGACACTATCCGTACTGTGTATTATACTGTACTATATACAGGTAGTAGTGAGTGACACTATCGGTACTGTGTATTATACTGTACTATATACAGGTAGTAGTGAGTGACACTATCGGTACTGTGTATTATACTGTACTATATACAGGTAGTAGTGAGTGACACTATCCGTACTGTGTATTATACTGTACTATCCGTACTGTGTATTATACTGTACTATATACAGGTAGTAGTGAGTGACACTATCGGTACTGTGTATTATACTGTACTATATACAGGTAGTAGTGAGTGACACTATCGGTACTGTGTATTATACTGTACTATATACAGGTAGTAGTGAGTGACACTATCCGTACTGTGTATTATACTGCACTATCCGTACTGTGTATTATACTGTACTATATACAGGTAGTAGTGAGTGACACTATCCGTACTGTGTATTATACTGTACTATATACAGGTAGTAGTGAGTGACACTATCCGTACTGTGTATTATACTGTACTATATACAGGTAGTAGTGAGTGACACTATCCGTACTGTGTATTATACTGTACTATATACAGGTAGTAGTGAGTGACACTATCCGTACTGTGTATTATACTGTACTATATACAGGTAGTAGTGAGTGACACTATCCGTACTGTGTATTATACTGTACTATATACAGGTAGTAGTGAGTGACACTATCGGTACTGTGCATTATACTGTACTATATACAGGTAGTAGTGAGTGACACTATCCGTACTGTGTATTATACTGTACTATATACAGGTAGTAGTGAGTGACACTATCGGTACTGTGTATTATACTGTACTATATACAGGTAGTAGTGAGTGACACTATCCGTACTGTGTATTATACTGTACTATATACAGGTAGTAGTGAGTGACACTATCCGTACTGTGTATTATACTGTACTATATACAGGTAGTAGTGAGTGACACTATCGGTACTGTGTATTATACTGTACTATATACAGGTAGTAGTGAGTGACACTATCCGTACTGTGTATTATACTGTACTATATACAGGTAGTAGTGAGTGACACTATCTGTACTGTGTATTATACTGTACTATATACAGGTAGTAGTGAGTGACACTATCCGTACTGTGTATTATACTGTACTATATACAGGTAGTAGTGAGTGACACTATCCGTACTGTGTATTATACTGTACTATATACAGGTAGTAGTGAGTGACACTATCCGTACTGTGTATTATACTGTACTATATACAGGTAGTAGTGAGTGACACTATCGGTACTGTGTATTATACTGTACTATATACAGGTAGTAGTGAGTGACACTATCCGTACTGTGTATTATACTGTACTATATGCAGGTAGTAGTGAGTGACACTATCCGTACTGTGTATTATACTGTACTATATACAGGTAGTAGTGAGTGACACTATCGGTACTGTGTATTATACTGTACTATATACAGGTAGTAGTGAGTGACACTATCCGTACTGTGTATTATACTGTACTATATACAGGTAGTAGTGAGTGACACTATCGGTACTGTGTATTATACTGTACTATATACAGGTAGTAGTGAGTGACACTTTTCGTACTGTGTATTATACTGTACTATATACAGGTAGTGAGTGACACTATCCGTACTGTGTATTATACTGTACTATATACAGGTAGTAGTGAGTGACACTATCGGTACTGTGTATTATACTGTACTATATACAGGTAGTAGTGAGTGACACTATCGGTACTGTGTATTATACTGTACTATATACAGGTAGTAGTGAGTGACACTATCCGTACTGTGTATTATACTGTACTATATACAGGTAGTAGTGAGTGACACTATCCGTACTGTGTATTATACTGTACTATATACAGGTAGTAGTGAGTGACACTATCCGTACTGTGTATTATACTGTACTATATACAGGTAGTAGTGAGTGACACTATCCGTACTGTGTATTATACTGCACTATATACAGTTAGTGAGTGACACTATCTGTACTGTGCATTATACTGTACTATATACAGGTAGTAGTGAGTGACACTATCCGTACTGTGTATTATACTGTACTATATACAGGTAGTAGTGAGTGACACTATCCGTACTGTGTATTATACTGCACTATCCGTACTGTGTATTATACTGTACTATATACAGGTAGTAGTGAGTGACACTATCCGTACTGTGTATTATACTGTACTATATACAGGTAGTAGTGAGTGACACTATCCGTACTGTGTATTATACTGTACTATATACAGGTAGTAGTGAGTGACACTATCGGTACTGTGTATTATACTGTACTATATACAGGTAGTAGTGAGTGACACTATCCGTACTGTGTATTATACTGCACTATATACAGGTAGTAGTGAGTGACACTATCCGTACTGTGTATTATACTGTACTATCCGTACTGTGTATTATACTGCACTATATACAGGTAGTAGTGAGTGACACTATCGGTACTGTGTATTATACTGTACTATATACAGGTAGTGAGTGACACTATCCGTACTGTGTATTATACTGTACTATATACAGGTAGTAGTGAGTGACACTATCCGTACTGTGTATTATACTGTACTATATACAGGTAGTAGTGAGTGACACTATCAGTACTGTGTATTATACTGTACTATATACAGGTAGTAGTGAGTGACACTATCGGTACTGTGTATTATACTGTACTATATACAGGTAGTAGTGAGTGACACTATCGGTACTGTGTATTATACTGTACTATATACAGGTAGTAGTGAGTGACACTATCGGTACTGTGTATTATACTGTACTATATACAGGTAGTAGTGAGTGACACTATCGGTACTGTGTATTATACTGTACTATATACAGGTAGTAGTGAGTGACACTATCCGTACTGTGTATTATACTGCACTATCCGTACTGTGTATTATACTGCACTATATACAGGTAGTAGTGAGTGACACTATCGGTACTGTGTATTATACTGTACTATATACAGGTAGTGAGTGACACTATCCGTACTGTGTATTATACTGTACTATATACAGGTAGTAGTGAGTGACACTATCCGTACTGTGTATTATACTGTACTATATACAGGTAGTAGTGAGTGACACTATCAGTACTGTGTATTATACTGTACTATATACAGGTAGTAGTGAGTGACACTATCGGTACTGTGTATTATACTGTACTATATACAGGTAGTAGTGAGTGACACTATCAGTACTGTGTATTATACTGTACTATATACAGGTAGCAGTGAGTGACACTATCCGTACTGTGTATTATACTGTACTATATACAGGTAGTAGTGAGTGACACTATCCGTACTGTGTATTATACTGTACTATATACAGGTAGCAGTGAGTGACACTATCGGTACTGTGTATTATACTGTACTATATACAGGTAGTGAGTGACACTATCCGTACTGTGTATTATACTGTACTATATACAGGTAGTAGTGAGTGACACTATCGGTACTGTGTATTATACTGTACTATATACAGGTAGTAGTGAGTGACACTATCAGTACTGTGTATTATACTGTACTATATACAGGTAGTAGTGAGTGACACTATCGGTACTGTGTATTATACTGTACTATATACAGGTAGTAGTGAGTGACACTATCGGTACTGTGTATTATACTGTACTATATACAGGTAGTAGTGAGTGACACTATCAGTACTGTGTATTATACTGTACTATATACAGGTAGTAGTGAGTGACACTATCGGTACTGTGTATTATACTGTACTATATACAGGTAGTAGTGAGTGACACTATCTGTACTGTGTATTATACTGTACTATATACAGGTAGTAGTGAGTGACACTATCTGTACTGTGTATTATACTGTACTATATACAGGTAGTAGTGAGTGACACTATCCGTACTGTGTATTATACTGTACTATATACAGGTAGTAGTGAGTGACACTATCCGTACTGTGTATTATACTGTACTATATACAGGTAGTAGTGAGTGACACTATCCGTACTGTGTATTATACTGTACTATATACAGGTAGTAGTGAGTGACACTATCCGTACTGTGTATTATACTGTACTATATACAGGTAGTAGTGAGTGACACTATCTGTACTGTGTATTATACTGTACTATATACAGGTAGTAGTGAGTGACACTATCAGTACTGTGTATTATACTGTACTATATGCAGGTAGTAGTGAGTGACACTATCCGTACTGTGTATTATACTGTACTATATACAGGTAGTAGTGAGTGACACTATCGGTACTGTGTATTATACTGTACTATATACAGGTAGTAGTGAGTGACACTATCTGTACTGTGTATTATACTGTACTATATACAGGTAGTAGTGAGTGACACTATCCGTACTGTGTATTATACTGTACTATATACAGGTAGTAGTGAGTGACACTATCCGTACTGTGTATTATACTGTACTATATACAGGTAGTAGTGAGTGACACTATCCGTACTGTGTATTATACTGTACTATATACAGGTAGTAGTGAGTGACACTATCAGTACTGTGTATTATACTGTACTATATACAGGTAGTAGTGAGTGACACTATCTGTACTGTGTATTATACTGTACTATATACAGGTAGTAGTGAGTGACACTATCCGTACTGTGTATTATACAGGTAGTAGTGAGTGACACTATCGGTACTGTGTATTATACTGTACTATATACAGGTAGTAGTGAGTGACACTATCTGTACTGTGTATTATACTGTACTATATACAGGTAGTAGTGAGTGACACTATCGGTACTGTGCATTATACTGTACTATATACAGGTAGTAGTGAGTGACACTATCGGTACTGTGCATTATACTGCACTATATACAGGTAGTAGTGAGTGACACTATCAGTACTGTGTATTATACTGTACTATATACAGGTAGTAGTGAGTGACACTATCGGTACTGTGTATTATACTGTACTATATACAGGTAGTAGTGAGTGACACTATCGGTACTGTGTATTATACTGTACTATATACAGGTAGTAGTGAGTGACACTATCGGTACTGTGTATTATACTGTACTATATACAGGTAGTAGTGAGTGACACTATCGGTACTGTGTATTATACTGTACTATATACAGGTAGTAGTGAGTGACACTATCCGTACTGTGTATTATACAGGTAGTAGTGAGTGACACTATCCGTACTGTGTATTATACTGTACTATATACAGGTAGTAGTGAGTGACACTATCCGTACTGTGTATTATACTGTACTATATACAGGTAGTAGTGAGTGACACTATCAGTACTGTGTATTATACTGTACTATATACAGGTAGTAGTGAGTGACACTATCTGTACTGTGTATTATACTGTACTATATACAGGTAGTAGTGAGTGACACTATCCGTACTGTGTATTATACAGGTAGTAGTGAGTGACACTATCGGTACTGTGTATTATACTGTACTATATACAGGTAGTAGTGAGTGACACTATCTGTACTGTGTATTATACTGTACTATATACAGGTAGTAGTGAGTGACACTATCCGTACTGTGTATTATACTGTACTATATACAGGTAGTAGTGAGTGACACTATCCGTACTGTGTATTATACTGTACTATATACAGGTAGTAGTGAGTGACACTATCCGTACTGTGTATTATACTGTACTATATACAGGTAGTAGTGAGTGACACTATCTGTACTGTGTATTATACTGTACTATATACAGGTAGTAGTGAGTGACACTATCCGTACTGTGTATTATACTGTACTATATACAGGTAGTAGTGAGTGACACTATCCGTACTGTGTATTATACTGTACTATATACAGGTAGTAGTGAGTGACACTATCGGTACTGTGTATTATACTGTACTATATACAGGTAGTAGTGAGTGACACTATCTGTACTGTGTATTATACTGTACTATATACAGGTAGTAGTGAGTGACCCTATCAGTACTGTGTATTATACTGTACTATATACAGGTAGTAGTGAGTGACACTATCGGTACTGTGTATTATACTGTACTATATACAGGTAGTAGTGAGTGACACTATCGGTACTGTGTATTATACTGTACTATATACAGGTAGTAGTGAGTGACACTATCGGTACTGTGTATTATACTGTACTATATACAGGTAGTAGTGAGTGACACTATCGGTACTGTGTATTATACTGTACTATATACAGGTAGTAGTGAGTGACACTATCCGTACTGTGTATTATACAGGTAGTAGTGAGTGACACTATCCGTACTGTGTATTATACTGTACTATATACAGGTAGTAGTGAGTGACACTATCCGTACTGTGTATTATACTGTACTATATACAGGTAGTAGTGAGTGACACTATCTGTACTGTGTATTATACTGTACTATATACAGGTAGTAGTGAGTGACACTATCCGTACTGTGTATTATACTGTACTATATACAGGTAGTAGTGAGTGACACTATCTGTACTGTGTATTATACTGTACTATATACAGGTAGTAGTGAGTGACACTATCGGTACTGTGTATTATACTGTACTATATACAGGTAGTAGTGAGTGACACTATCGGTACTGTGTATTATACTGTACTATATACAGGTAGTAGTGAGTGACACTATCCGTACTGTGTATTATACTGTACTATATACAGGTAGTAGTGAGTGACACTATCCGTACTGTGTATTATACTGTACTATATACAGGTAGTAGTGAGTGACACTATCTGTACTGTGTATTATACTGTACTATATACAGGTAGTAGTGAGTGACACTATCGGTACTGTGTATTATACTGTACTATATACAGGTAGTAGTGAGTGACACTATCGGTACTGTGTATTATACTGCACTATATACAGGTAGTAGTGAGTGACACTATCGGTACTGTGTATTATACTGTACTATATACAGGTAGTAGTGAGTGACACTATCGGTACTGTGTATTATACTGTACTATATACAGGTAGTAGTGAGTGACACTATCGGTACTGTGTATTATACTGTACTATATACAGGTAGTAGTGAGTGACACTATCGGTACTGTGTATTATACTGTACTATATACAGGTAGTAGTGAGTGACACTATCGGTACTGTGTATTATACTGTACTATATACAGGTAGTAGTGAGTGACACTATCTGTACTGTGTATTATACTGTACTATATACAGGTAGTAGTGAGTGACACTATCGGTACTGTGTATTATACTGTACTATATACAGGTAGTAGTGAGTGACACTATCGGTACTGTGTATTATACTGTACTATATACAGGTAGTAGTGAGTGACACTATCCGTACTGTGTATTATACTGTACTATATACAGGTAGTAGTGAGTGACACTATCCGTACTGTGTATTATACTGCACTATATACAGTTAGTGAGTGACACTATCCGTACTGTGTATTATACTGTACTATATACAGGTAGTAGTGAGTGACACTATCCGTACTGTGTATTATACTGTACTATATACAGGTAGTGAGTGACACTATCTGTACTGTGTATTATACTGTACTATATACAGGTAGTGAGTGACACTATCCGTACTGTGTATTATACTGTACTATATACAGGTAGTGAGTGACACTATCCGTACTGTGTATTATACTGTACTATATACAGGTAGTAGTGAGTGACACTATCCGTACTGTGTATTATACTGTACTATATACAGGTAGTAGTGAGTGACACTATCCGTACTGTGTATTATACTGTACTATATACAGGTAGTAGTGAGTGACACTATCCGTACTGTGTATTATACTGTACTATATACAGGTAGTAGTGAGTGACACTATCCGTACTGTGTATTATACTGTACTATATACAGGTAGTAGTGAGTGACACTATCCGTACTGTGTATTATACTGCACTATATACAGGTAGTAGTGAGTGACACTATCCGTACTGTGTATTATACTGTACTATATACAGGTAGTAGTGAGTGACACTATCCGTACTGTGTATTATACTGTACTATATACAGGTAGTAGTGAGTGACACTATCCGTACTGTGTATTATACTGTACTATATACAGGTAGTAGTGAGTGACACTATCCGTACTGTGTATTATACTGTACTATATACAGGTAGTAGTGAGTGACACTATCCGTACTGTGTATTATACTGCACTATATACAGGTAGTAGTGAGTGACACTATCCGTACTGTGTATTATACTGTACTATATACAGGTAGTAGTGAGTGACACTATCCGTACTGTGTATTATACTGTACTATATACAGGTAGTAGTGAGTGACACTATCCGTACTGTGTATTATACTGCACTATATACAGGTAGTAGTGAGTGACACTATCCGTACTGTGTATTATACTGTACTATATACAGGTAGTAGTGAGTGACACTATCCGTACTGTGTATTATACTGTACTATATACAGGTAGTAGTGAGTGACACTATCCGTACTGTGCATTATACTGTACTATATACAGGTAGTAGTGAGTGACACTATCCGTACTGTGTATTATACTGTACTATATACAGGTAGTAGTGAGTGACACTATCCGTACTGTGTATTATACTGTACTATATACAGGTAGTAGTGAGTGACACTATCGGTACTGTGTATTATACTGTACTATATACAGGTAGTAGTGAGTGACACTATCGGTACTGTGTATTATACTGTACTATATACAGGTAGTAGTGAGTGACACTATCCGTACTGTGTATTATACTGTACTATATACAGGTAGTAGAGAGTGACACTATCCGTACTGTGTATTATACTGTACTATATACAGGTAGTAGTGAGTGACACTATCCGTACTGTGTATTATACTGCACTATATACAGGTAGTAGTGAGTGACACTATCCGTACTGTGTATTATACTGCACTATATACAGGTAGTAGTGAGTGACACTATCGGTACTGTGCATTATACTGTACTATATACAGGTAGTAGTGAGTGACACTATCGGTACTGTGCATTATACTGTACTATATACAGGTAGTAGTGAGTGACACTATCCGTACTGTGCATTATACTGTACTATATACAGGTAGTAGTGAGTGACACTATCCGTACTGTGCATTATACTGTACTATATGCAGGTAGTAGTGAGTGACACTATCCGTACTGTGTATTATACTGTACTATATACAGGTAGTAGTGAGTGACACTATCTGTACTGTGTATTATACTGTACTATATACAGGTAGTAGTGAGTGACACTATCGTCTGTGTAACTAGTAGTACTTATATACAGGTAGTAGTGAGTGACACTATCGTACTGTGTATTATCTAGTACTATATACAGGAGTAGTGAGTGACACTATCCGTACTGTGTATTATACTGCACTATATACAGGTAGGTAGTGGAGTGACACTCATCAGTACTGTGTATTTTACTGTACTATATACAGGTAGTAGTGAGTGACACGATCCTGTACTGTGTATTATACGGTACTATTTACAGGTAATAGTGAGTGTCAAATCTTTGTGTTTAGTAGTTGAGTTGAAACTATCTCTACTGTGTATTATACTGCACTATATACAGGTAGTAGGAGTGAGGACACTATCTGTACTGTGTATTATACTGTACTATATATCATGGTAGTAGTGAGTGACACTATCTCGTACTGTGTATTATACTGTACTATATACAGGTAGTAGTGGATGACACTATCCGTACTGTGTATTATACTGTCCTATATCAGGTAGTAGTGAGTGACACTATCCGTAACTGTGTATTATACTGTACTATATACAGGTAGTAGTGAGTGACACTATCGGTACTGTGTATTATACTGTACTATATACAGGTAGTAGTGAGTGACACTATCCGTACTGTGTATTATACTGTACTATATGCAGGTAGTAGTGAGTGACACTATCCGTACTGTGTATTATACTGTACTATATACAGGTAGTAGTGAGTGACACTATCGGTACTGTGTATTATACTGTACTATATACAGGTAGTAGTGAGTGACACTATCCGTACTGTGTATTATACTGTACTATATACAGGTAGTAGTGAGTGACACTATCCGTACTGTGTATTATACTGCACTATATACAGGTAGTAGTGAGTGACACTATCCGTACTGTGTATTATACTGCACTATATACAGGTAGTAGTGAGTGACACTATCCGTACTGTGTATTATACTGTACTATATACAGGTAGTAGTGAGTGACACTATCTGTACTGTGTATTATACTGTACTATATACAGGTAGTAGTGAGTGACACTATCGGTATCTGTGTATTATACTGTACTATATACAGGTAGTAGTGAGTGACACTATCCGTACTGTGTATTATACTGTACTATATACAGGTAGTAGTGAGTGACACTATCCGTACTGTGTATTATACTGTACTATATACAGGTAGTAGTGAGTGACACTATCTGTACTGTGTATTATACTGTACTATATACAGGTAGTAGTGAGTGACACTATCGGTACTGTGTATTATACTGTACTATATACAGGTAGTAGTGAGTGACACTATCCGTACTGTGTATTATACTGTACTATATACAGGTAGTAGTGAGTGACACTATCAGTACTGTGTATTATACTGTACTATATACAGGTAGTAGTGAGTGACACTATCGTACTGTGTATTATACTGTACTATATACAGGTAGTAGTGAGTGACACTATCCGTACTGTGTATTATACTGTACTATATACAGGTAGTAGTGAGTGACACTATCCGTACTGTGTATTATACTGTACTATATACAGGTAGTAGTGAGTGACACTATCGTACTGTGTATTATACTGTACTATATACAGGTAGTAGTGAGTGACACTATCCGTACTGTGTATTATACTGTACTATATACAGGTAGTAGTGAGTGACACTATCGGTACTGTGTATTATACTGTACTATATACAGGTAGTAGTGAGTGACACTATCGGTACTGTGTATTATACTGTACTATATACAGGTAGTAGTGAGTGACACTATCGGTACTGTGCATTATACTGTACTATATACAGGTAGTAGTGAGTGACACTATCCGTACTGTGTATTATACTGTACTATATACAGGTAGTAGTGAGTGACACTATCCGTACTGTGTATTATACTGTACTATATACAGGTAGTAGTGAGTGACACTATCGGTACTGTGTATTATACTGTACTATATACAGGTAGTAGTGAGTGACACTATCGGTACTGTGTATTATACTGTACTATATACAGGTAGTAGTGAGTGACACTATCAGTACTGTGTATTATACTGTACTATATACAGGTAGTAGTGAGTGACACTATCCGTACTGTGTATTATACTGTACTATATACAGGTAGTAGTGAGTGACACTATCGGTACTGTGTATTATACTGTACTATATACAGGTAGTAGTGAGTGACACTATCCGTACTGTGTATTATACTGTACTATATACAGGTAGTAGTGAGTGACACTATCGTACTGTGTATTATACTGTACTATATACAGGTAGTAGTGAGTGACACTATCCGTACTGTGTATTATACTGTACTATATACAGGTAGTAGTGAGTGACACTATCCGTACTGTGTATTATACTGTACTATATACAGGTAGTAGTGAGTGACACTATCCGTACTGTGTATTATACTGTACTATATACAGGTAGTAGTGAGTGACACTATCGGTACTGTGTATTATACTGTACTATATACAGGTAGTAGTGAGTGACACTATCCGTACTGTGTATTATACTGTACTATATACAGGTAGTAGTGAGTGACACTATCGGTACTGTGTATTATACTGTACTATATACAGGTAGTAGTGAGTGACACTATCGGTACTGTGTATTATACTGTACTATATACAGGTAGTAGTGAGTGACACTATCCGTACTGTGTATTATACTGTACTATATACAGGTAGTAGTGAGTGACACTATCCGTACTGTGTATTATACTGTACTATATACAGGTAGTAGTGAGTGACACTATCCGTACTGTGTATTATACTGCACTATATACAGGTAGTAGTGAGTGACACTATCCGTACTGTGTATTATACTGTACTATATACAGGTAGTAGTGAGTGACACTATCCGTACTGTGTATTATACTGTACTATATACAGGTAGTAGTGAGTGACACTATCCGTACTGTGTATTATACTGTACTATATACAGGTAGTAGTGAGTGACACTATCGTACTGTGTATTATACTGTACTATATACAGGTAGTAGTGAGTGACACTATCTGTACTGTGTATTATACTGTACTATATACAGGTAGTAGTGAGTGACACTATCGGTACTGTGTATTATACTGTACTATATACAGGTAGTAGTGAGTGACACTATCCGTACTGTGTATTATACTGTACTATATACAGGTAGTAGTGAGTGACACTATCCGTACTGTGTATTATACTGCACTATATACAGGTAGTAGTGAGTGACACTATCTGTACTGTGTATTATACTGCACTATATACAGGTAGTAGTGAGTGACACTATCGGTACTGTGTATTATACTGTACTATATACAGGTAGTAGTGAGTGACACTATCCGGTACTGTGTATTATACTGTACTATATACAGGTAGTAGTGAGTGACACTATCCGTACTGTGTATTATACTGTACTATATACAGGTAGTAGTGAGTGACACTATCGGTACTGTGTATTATACTGTACTATATACAGGTAGTAGTGAGTGACACTATCCGTACTGTGTATTATACTGTACTATATACAGGTAGTAGTGAGTGACACTATCCGTACTGTGTATTATACTATATACAGGTAGTAGTGAGTGACACTATCCGTACTGTGTATTATACTGTACTATATACAGGTAGTAGTGAGTGACACTATCGGTACTGTGTATTATACTGCACTATATACAGGTAGTAGTGAGTGACACTATCGGTACTGTGTATTATACTGTACTATATACAGGTAGTAGTGAGTGACACTATCCGTACTGTGTATTATACTGTACTATATACAGGTAGTAGTGAGTGACACTATCCGTACTGTGTATTATACTGCACTATATACAGGTAGTAGTGAGTGACACTATCCGTACTGTGTATTATACTGTACTATATACAGTTAGTGAGTGACACTATCCGTACTGTGTATTATACTGTACTATATACAGGTAGTATTGAATGACACTATCCGTACTGTGTATTATACTGTACTATATACAGGTAGTAGTGAGTGACACTATCCGTACTGTGTATTATACTGCACTATATACAGGTAGTAGTGAGTGACACTATCCGTACTGTGTATTATACTGTACTATATACAGGTAGTAGTGAGTGACACTATCCGTACTGTGTATTATACTGTACTATATACAGGTAGTAGTGAGTGACACTATCGGTACTGTGTATTATACTGTACTATATACAGGTAGTAGTGAGTGACCCTATCCGTACTGTGTATTATACTGTACTATATACAGGTAGTAGTGAGTGACACTATCCGTACTGTGTATTATACTGTACTATATACAGGTAGTAGTGACACTATCCGTACTGTGTATTATACTGCACTATATACAGTTAGTGAGTGACACTATCCGTACTGTGTATTATACTGCACTATATACAGTTAGTGAGTGACACTATCCGTACTGTGTATTATACTGTACTATATACAGGTAGTATTGAATGACACTATCCGTACTGTGCATTATACTGTACTATATACAGGTAGTAGTGAGTGACACTATCCGTACTGTGTATTATACTGTACTATATACAGGTAGTAGTGAGTGACACTATCCGTACTGTGTATTATACTGTACTATATACAGGTAGTAGTGAGTGACACTATCCGTACTGTGTATTATACTGTACTATATACAGGTAGTAGTGAGTGACACTATCAGTACTGTGTATTATACTGTACTATATACAGGTAGTAGTGAGTGACACTATCGGTACTGTGTATTATACTGTACTATATACAGGTAGTAGTGAGTGACACTATCGGTACTGTGTATTATACTGTACTATATACAGGTAGTAGTGAGTGACACTATCTGTACTGTGTATTATACTGTACTATATACAGGTAGTAGTGAGTGACACTATCCGTACTGTGTATTATACTGTACTATATACAGGTAGTAGTGAGTGACACTATCCGTACTGTGTATTATACTGCACTATATACAGGTAGTAGTGAGTGACACTATCCGTACTGTGCATTATACTGTACTATATACAGGTAGTAGTGAGTGACACTATCGGTACTGTGTATTATACTGTACTATATACAGGTAGTAGTGAGTGACACTATCCGTACTGTGTATTATACTGTACTATATACAGGTAGCAGTGAGTGACACTATCCGTACTGTGTATTATACTGTACTATATACAGGTAGCAGTGAGTGACACTATCCGTACTGTGTATTATACTGTACTATATACAGGTAGTAGTGAGTGACACTATCTGTACTGTGTATTATACTGTACTATATACAGGTAGTAGTGAGTGACCCTATCCGTACTGTGTATTATACTGTACTATATACAGGTAGTAGTGAGTGACACTATCCGTACTGTGTATTATACTGTACTATATACAGGTAGTAGTGAGTGACACTATCCGTACTGTGTATTATACTGTACTATATACAGGTAGTAGTGAGTGACACTATCCGTACTGTGTATTATACTGTACTATATACAGGTAGTAGTGAGTGACACTATCCGTACTGTGTATTATACTGTACTATATACAGGTAGTAGTGAGTGACACTATCCGTACTGTGTATTATACTGTACTATATACAGGTAGTAGTGAGTGACACTATCTGTACTGTGTATTATACTGTACTATATACAGGTAGTAGTGAGTGACCCTATCCGTACTGTGTATTATACTGTACTATATACAGGTAGTAGTGAGTGACACTATCCGTACTGTGTATTATACTGTACTATATACAGGTAGTAGTGAGTGACACTATCCGTACTGTGTATTATACTGTACTATATACAGGTAGTAGTGAGTGACACTATCTGTACTGTGTATTATACTGTACTATATACAGGTAGTAGTGAGTGACCCTATCCGTACTGTGTATTATACTGTACTATATACAGGTAGTAGTGAGTGACACTATCCGTACTGTGTATTATACTGTACTATATACAGGTAGTGAGTGACACTATCCGTACTGTGTATTATACTGTACTATATACAGGTAGTAGTGAGTGACACTATCCGTACTGTGTATTATACTGTACTATATACAGGTAGTAGTGAGTGACACTATCCGTACTGTGTATTATACTGTACTATATACAGGTAGTAGTGAGTGACACTATCCGTACTGTGTATTATACTGCACTATCCGTACTGTGTATTATACTGTACTATATAAAGTACTTACCCAGTAGGTCGGGCTGGAAGTCGCACTCACACCGGCTGTACAAGCTACAAGGGAGCGCGGGCAGCTCCCAACCTGACACCGCAACCACTAGCACAAACTGCAGCAAGCAGCAGGTCGCCATGCTATACCGGCCCCTGGCATCACGGGAAATGTAGTCTTACTGAAATCAAATTCTGCCATATTAATTGACGTCATGAACCACTTCACCCAATCAGCAGCTGGTCGCCATGTTCACCTGCCGCCCCTGCTTCATGGGAAATGTAGTCTTAGTGCACTTAGACTCTGCCATGCTAATGACGCCATGGATCCGATTCACCAATCACCAGCGTGGATACGTCACTAGTCAGCGATAAACTGCTGTGTTGTTGGCGTTTTTTTTTTGCAGATTGATTCGTTTGAGATATTGTGTGATTTGTTGTAGCGCTCAGTTACTCAGGTCATTACCCCCCATGAAAAATCCGGTAATTACACCCCCCCCATCAGGAAATTACCCTCCCCGTGTAGAGAAGGAGGTTGTGGTGTTTGACAGTACGGAGCTAGGTGTACTGAAGGAGGTTGTAGTGTTTGGCAGTAGGAGCTGGGTGCCATGGCTGGGTGTACGGGAGGAGGTTGGGGTGTTTGGCAGTAGGAGCTGGGTGCCATGGCTGGGTGTACTGGAGGAAGTTGAGGTGTTTGGTAGTAGGAGCTGGGTGCCATGGCTGGGTGTACTGAAGAAGGTTAGGGTGATTGGCAGTAGGAGCTGGGTGCCATGGCTGGGTGTACTGGAGGAAGTTGAGGTGTTTGGTAGTAGGAGCTGGGTGCCATGGCTGGGTGTACTGGAGGAGGTTGAGGTGTTTGGTAGTAGGAGCTGGGTGTACTGAAGGAGGTTGAGGTGTTTGGCAGTAGGAGCTGGGTGTCATGGCTGGGTGTACTGGAGGAGGTTGAGGTGTTTGGTAGTAGGAGCTGGGTGTACTGAAGGAGGTTGAGGTGTTTGGCAGTAGGAGCTGGGTGCCATGGCTGGGTGTACTGAAGGAGGTTGAGGTGTTTGGCAGTAGGAGCTGGGTGCCATGGCTGGGTGTACTGGAGGAGGTTGAGGTGTTTGGCAGTAGGAGCTGGGTGCCATGGATGGGTGTACTGGAGGAGGTTGAGGTGTTTGGCAGTAGGAGCTGGGTGCCATGGCTGGGTGTACTGGAGGAGGTTGAGGTGTTTGGCAGTAGGAGCTGGGTGCCATGGCTGGGTGTACTGGAGGAGGTTGAGGTGTTTGTAGTAGGAGCTTGGTGTACTGAAGGAGGTTGAGGTGTTTTGGCAGTAGGAGCTGGGTGCCATGGCTGGGTGTACTGGAGGAGGTTGAGGTGTTTGGTAGTAGGAGCTGGGTGTACTGAAGGAGGTTGAGGTGTTTGGCAGTAGGAGCTGGGTGCCATGGCTGGGTGTACTGAAGGCAGATGAGATGTTTGGCAGTAGGAGCTGGGTGTACTGAAGGAGGTTGAGGTGTTTGCAGTAGGAGCTGGGTGTACTAAAGGAGGTTGAGGCGTTTGGCAGTATGAGCTGGGTGTACTAAAGGAGGTTGAGGTGATTGGCAGTAGGAGCTGGGTACCATGGCTGGGTTTACTGAAGGTGGTTGAGATGTTTGGCAGTAGGAGCTGGGTGCCATGGCTGGGTTTACTGAAGAAGGTTGAGCTGTTTGGCAGTATGAGCTGTGTGCCATGGCTGGGTTTACTGAAGGAGGTTGAGGTGTTTGGCAGTAGGAGCTGTGTGCCATGGCTGGGTGAACTGAAGGTGGTTGAGGTGTTTGGCAGTAGGAGCTGGGTTTACTGAAGGTGGTTGAGACGTTTGGCAGTAGGAGCTGGGTCTACTGAAGGAGGTTGAGCTGTTTGGCATTAGGAGCTGGGTGCCATGGCTTGGTGTACTAATGGAGGTTGGGGTGTTTGGCAGTAGGAGATGGGTGCCATGGCTGGGTGTACTAAATGAAGTTGGGGTGTATGGCAGTAGGAGCTGGGTGCCATGGCTGGGTGTACTGAAGGAGGTTGAGGTGTTTGGCAGTAGGAGCTGGGTGCCATGGCTGAGTGTACTGAAGGAGATTGAGGTGTTTGGCAGTAGGAGCTGGGTGCCATGGCTGGGTGTACTGAAGGAGGTTGAGGTGTTTGGCAGTAGGAGCTGGGTGCCATGGCTGGGTATACTGAAGGAGGTTGGGGTGTTTGGCAGTAGGAGCTGAGTGCCATGGCTGGGTGTACTGGAGGAGGTTGAAGTGTTTGGCAGTAGGAGCTGGGTGTACTGAAGGAGGTTGAGGTGTTTGGCAGTAGAAGCTGTGTGCCATGGCTTGATGTACTGAAGGAGGTTGAGGTGTTTGTAGTAGGAGCTGGGTGTACTAAAGGAGGTTGAGGTGTTTGTAGTAGGAGCTGGGTGTACTGAAGGAGGTTGAGGTGTTTGGCAGTAGGAGCTGGGTGCCATGGCTGGGTGTACTGAAGGCAGATGAGATGTTTGGCAGTAGGAGCTGGTGCCTTGGCTAGGTGAACTCAAGGAGGTTGAGGTGTTTTGGCAGTAGGAGCTGGGTGCCATGGCTGGGTGTACTGAAGGAGGTTGAGGTGTTTGTAGTAGGAGCTTGGTGTACTGAAGGAGGTTGAGGTGTTTGGCAGTAGGAGCTGTGTGCCATGGCTTGGTGTACTGAAGGAGGTTGAGGTGTTTGTAGTAGGAGCTGGGTGTACTGAAGGAGGTTGAGGTGTTTGGCAGTAGGAGCTGGGTGCCATGGCTGGGTGTACTGAAGGAGGTTGAGATGTTTGGCAGTAGGAGTTGGGTGCCATGGCTGGGTTTACTGAAGGAGGTTGAGGTGTTTGGCAGTAGGAACTGCGTGCCATGGCTGGGTGTACTGAAGGAGGTTGAAGTGTTTGGTAATAGGAACTGGCTGCCTTGCTGGGTGTACTGAATGAGGTTTAGGTGTTTGGCAGTAGGAGCTGGGTGTACTGAAGGAGGTTGAGGTGTCTGGCAGTAGGAGCTGCGTGCCATGGCTGGGTGTACTGGAGGAGGTTGAGGTGTTTGGCAGTAGGAGCTGTGTGCCATGGCTGGGTGTACTGAAGGAGGTTGAGATGATTGGCAGTAGGAGCTGGGTACCATGGCTGGGTTTACTCAATAATTCATTTCTTTCATGTAATTAGCAAGAGTCCATGAGCTAGTGACGTATGGGATATACATTCCTACCAGGAGGGGCAAAGTTTCCCAAACCTTAAAATGCCTATAAATACACCCCTCACCACACCCACAATTCAGTTTTACAAACTTTGCCTCCGATGGAGGTGGTGAAGTAAGTTTGTGCTAGATTCTACGTTGATATGCGCTCCGCAGCAAGTTGGAGCCCGGTTTTCCTCTCAGCGTGCAGTGAATGTCAGAGGGATGTGAGGAGAGTATTGCCTATTTGAATGCAGTGATCTCCTTCTACGGGGTCTATTTCATAGGTTCTCTGTTATCGGTCGTAGAGATTCATCTCTTACCTCCCTTTTCAGATCGACGATATACTCTTATATATACCATTACCTCTGCTGATTCTCGTTTCAGTACTGGTTTGGCTTTCTACAAACATGTAGATGAGTGTCCTGGGGTAAGTAAATCTTATTTTCTGTGACACTCTAAGCTATGGTTGGGCACTTTGTTTATAAAGTTCTAAATATATGTATTCAAACATTTATTTGCCTTGACTCAGAATGTTCAACTTTCCTTATTTTTCAGACAGTCAGTTTCATATTTGGGATAATGCATTTGAATTAATCATTTTTTCTTACCTTCAAAAATTTGACTCTTTTTTCCCTGTGGGCTGTTAGGCTCGCGGGGGCTGAAAATGCTTCATTTTATTGCGTCATTCTTGGCGCGGACTTTTTTGGCGCAAAAATTCTTTTCCGTTTCCGGCGTCATACGTGTCGCCGGAAGTTGCGTCATTTTTTGACGTTATTTTGCGCCAAAAATGTCGGCGTTCCGGATGTGGCGTCATTTTTGGCGCCAAATAATGTGGGCGTCTGATTTGGCGCTAAAAAATATGGGCGTCGCTTTTGTCTCCACATTATTTTAGTCTCATTTTTTCATTGCTTCTGGTTGCTAGAAGCTTGTTCTTTGGCATTTTTTCCCATTCCTGAAACTGTCATTTAAGGAATTTGATCAATTTTGCTTTATATGTAGTTTTTTTGTCTTACATATTGCAAGATGTCTCACGTTGCATCTGAGTCAGAAGATACTACAGGAAAATCGCTGTCTAGTGCTGGAGCTACCAAGCTAAGTGTATCTGCTATAATTTTTGGTATCTGTTTCTCCAGCTGTTGTTTGTATTGCATGTCATGACAAACTTATTATGCAGATAAAATTTCCTTTAGTACTGTTACATTACCTGTTGCTGTTCCGTCAACATCTAATTTTCAGAGTGTTCCTGATAAACATAAGAGATTTTTTTTTTTTTTTTTTAAATCCATTAAGAAGGCTATGTCTGTTATTTCTCCTTCTAGTTTACATAAAAGTCTTTTAAAACTTCTCTTTTTTCAGATGAATTTTTAAATGAACATCATCATTCTGATACTGATAAATCTTTGTTCAAGATGGAATTTATTCATTCTTTATTTAAAGAAGTATTAATTGCATTAGAAATAGAGGATTCTGGTCCTCTTGATACTAAATCTAAACGTTTAAATAAGGTTTTTAAATCTCCTGTAGTTATTCCAGAAGTGTTTAATCTCCCTGATGCTATTTCTGAAGTAATTTCCAGGGAATGGAATAATTTGGGTAATTCTTTTACTCCTTCTAAACGTTTAAGCAATTATATCCTGTGCCATCTGACAGATTAGAGTTTTTTTGGGACAAAATCCCTAAGGTTATGGGGCTGTCTCTACTCCTGCTAAATGTACTACTATTCCTACGGCAGATAGTACTTTATTTAAGGGAAATTGAATCCTTTCTAAGAAAAGCTTACTTATGTTCAGGTAATCTTTTTAGACCTGCTATATTTTTAGCGGATGTTGCTGCAGCTTCAACTTTTTGGTTAGAAACTTTAGCGCAACAAGTAACAGATCATAATTTTATAGCATTATTATTATTCTATAACATGCTAATAATTTTATTGGTGATACCATCTTTTGATATCATTAGAGTTGATGTCAGGTATATGTCTCTAGCTATTTTAGCTAGAAAAGCTTTATGGATTAAACTTGGAATGCTGATATGTCTTCTAAGTCAACTTTGCTTTCCCTTTCTTTCCAGGGTATTAAATTATTATTTCAATTGTTTCTGGAAGGAAGGGAACTTTTTTACCAAAGGATAAAAAATCTAAGGTAAATTTAGGTCTAATCTTTTTTGTTCCTTTCCTCACAACAAGGAACAAAAGCCTGATCCTTCATCCTCAGGAGCGGTATCAGTTTGGAAACTATTTCCAGTTTGGAATATATCCAAGCCTTATAGAAATCTATAGCCAGCTCCTAAGTACCCATGAAGGTGCGGCCCTTATTCCAGCTCAGCTGGTATGGGGCAGATTACGTTTTATTCAAAGAAATTTGGATCAATTCCGTTCTCAATCTCTGGTTTCAGAACATTGTTTCAGAAAGGTACAGAATTGGCTTCAGTTAAGGCCTCCTGCTAAGAGATTTTTTTCTTTCCCGTGTCCCAGTTAACACAGCAAAGGCTCAGCATTTCTGAAATGTGTTTCAGATCTAGAGTTGGTTGGAGTAATTATGCCAGTTCCAGTTCTGGAACAGGGGCTGGGGTTTTATTTTATCTCTTCATTGTACCAAGAAGGTCAATTCCTTCAGACCAGTTCCAGATCTATCAATATTGAATCGTTATGCAAGGATACCAACATTCAAGATGGTTACTGTAGGACTATCCTGTTTTTTGTTTAGCAAGGGCATTATATGTCTACAATAGATTTACAGGATGTGTATCTGCATATTCCGATTCATCCAGATCACTTTTAGTGTCTGAGATTCTCTTTTTAGACAAGCATTACCAGTTTTTTTGGCTCTACCGTTTGGCCTAGCCTCAGTTCCAAGAATTTTTTTCAAAGGTTCTTGGTGCCCTTCTTTCTGTAATCAGAGAACAGGGTTTTGGTATTTCCTTATTTGGACGATATCTTGGTATTTGCTCAGTCTTCTCATTTTCGAAGAATCTCATACGTATCGACTTGTGTTGTTTCTTCAAGTTCATGGTTGGAGGTTCAATTTACTAATCAGTTCATTGATTCCTCAGACAAGGGTAACCTTTTTAGGTTTCTAGATAGATTCAGTGTCTATGACTCTGTCCTTGTCAGACAAGAGAAGTTTAACATTGATATCAGCTTGTCAAAATCTTCAGTCACAATCATTCCCTTTGGTAGCCTTATGCATGGAAATTTTAGGTCTTAGGACTGCCGCATCAGATGCGATCTCCTTTGCTCGTTTTCACATGCGACCTCTTCAGCTCTGTATGCTGAACCAATGGTGCAGGGATTACTCAAAGATATCTCAATTAATATCTTTAAACCGATTATACGACACTCTCTGACATGGTGGACAGATCACCATCGTTTAGTTCAGGGGGCTTCTTGTTCTTCCGACCTGGACTATAATCTCAACAGATGCAAGTCTTACAGGTTGGGGAGCTGTGTTCAGTCTTGGCCTCTTCTGAAGAGAGAGTTGTTCATTTGTTTTCAGATAGACAATGTCACAACTGTGGCATACATCAATCATCAAGGAGGGACTCACAGTCCTCTGGTTATGAAAGAAGTATCTCGAATTTTGGTTTGGGCGGAATCCAGCTCCTGTCTAATCTCTGCGGTTCATATCCCAGGTATGGACAATTGGAAAGCGGATTATCTCAGTCGCCAAACGTTGCACCTGGGCGAATGGTCTCTTCACCCAGAGGTATTTCCTCAGATTGTTCAAATGTGGGAACTCCCAGAAATAGATCTGATGGCTTCTCATCTAAACAAGAAACTTCCCTGGTATCTGTCCGGATCCCAGGATCCTCGGGCGGAGGCAGTGGATGCATTATTTCTTCCTTACAAGTGTCATCCTCCTATATCTTTCCGCCTCTAGTTCTTCTTCCAAGGGTATTCTCCAATATTCTAAAGGAATGCTCGTTTGTTCTGCTGGTAGCTCCAGCATGGCCTCACAGGTTTTGGTATGCGGATCTTGTCCGGATGGCCTCTTGCCAACCGTGGACTCTTCCGTTAAGACCAGTTTTTCTGTCTCAAAATCTTAATTTTAAGGTATGGAGTTTGAACGCTTGATTCTTGGTCAAAGAGGTTTCTCTGACTCTGTGATTGATACTATGTGACAGGCTCGTAAATCTGTATCTAGAGAGATATATTAAAGAGTCTGGAAGACTTATATTTCTTAGTGTCTTTCTCATCTTTTTTCTTGGCATTCTTTTTGAATACCGAGAATTTTACAGTTTCTTCAGGATGGTTTAGATAAAGGTTTGTCCGCAAGTTCCTTGAAAGACAAATCTCTGCTCTTTCTGTTCTTTTTCACAGAAGGTTTGCTAATCTTCCTGATATTTATTGTTTTGTACAACCTTTGGTTCGTATAAAACCTGTCATTAAGTCAATTTCTCCTCCTTGGAGTTTGAATTTGGTTCTGGGGGCTCTTCAAGCTCTTCCTTTTGAACCCATGCATTCTTTGGTCATTATATTACTTTCTTGGAAAGTTTTGTTTCTTTTGGCCATCTCTTCTGCCAGAAGAGTCTCTGAATTATCTACTCTTTTTTTGTGAGTCTCCTTTTCTGATTTTGCATCAGGATAAGGCGGTGCTGCGAACTTCTTTTGAATTTTTTACCTAAGGTTGTGAATTCTAACAACATTAGTAGAGAAATTGTGGTTCCTTCATTATGTCCTGATCCTATGAATTCTAAGGAGAAATCATTGCATTCTTTGGATGCTGTTAGAGCTTTGTAATATTATGTTGAAGCTACTAAGTCTTTCCGAAAGACTTCTAGTCTATTTGTCATCTTTTCCGGTTCTAGAAAAGGCCAGAAAGCTTCTGCCATTTCTTTGGCATCTTGGTTGAAATCTTTATTTCATCATGCCTATGTTGAGTCGGGTAACACTCCGCCTCAAAGGATTACAGCTCATTCTACTAGGTCAGTTTCTACTTCCTGGGCGTTTAGGAATGAAGCTTCGGTTGATCAGATTTGCAAAGCAGCAACTTGGTCCTCTTTGCATAATTTTACTAAATTCTACCATTTTGTTGTGTTTTCTTCTTTTGAAGCAGTTTTTGGTAGAAAAGTACTTCAGGCAGTGTTTTCAGTTTGAATCTTCTGCTTATGTTTTTTCATTAAAATTTTATTCTGGGTGTGGATTATTTTCAGCAGGAATTGGCTGTCTTTATTTTATCCCTCCCTCTCTAGTGACTCTTGCGTGGAAAGATCCACATCTTGGGTAATCATTATCCCATACGTCACTAGCTCATGGACTCTTGCTAATTACATGAAAGAAAACATAATTTATGTAAGAACTTACCTGATAAATTCATTTCTTTCATATTAGCAAGAGTCCATGAGGCCCGCCCTTTTTTGTGGTGGTTTTGATTTTTTTGTATAAAGCACAATTATTCCAATTCCTTATTTTATATGCTTTCACACTTTTTTCTTATCACCCCACTTCTTGGCTATTCGTTAAACTGAATTGTGGGTGTGGTGAGGGGTGTATTTATAGGCATTTTAAGGTTTGGGAAACTTTGCCCCTCCTGGTAGGAATGTATATCCCATACGTCACTAGCTCATGGACTCTTGCTAATATGAAAGAAATGAATTTATCAGGTAAGTTCTTACATAAATTATGTTATAATCCACCAGCACTTTATGGGTATAAAACTTTCATCTTTTATTGAAGGACCAAGTTAAAATAAGCAACGTTTCGTGACCTTCTGTCACTTAATCATGCTCTCTGTTACATATTAGCAAAATTCCTTTTTAAACATTTAGTTTCTCGCGCCAAATTGCTGCAAACAATGTTCTTGTGCCATCTGCTGTTATGTTTTCATATTACATCTCTACACATTTTTTCTTTTCAACAGGATGCATATGTAACAATTATTAAAAACAAGTGTCACTATAGGAGCATTCATTTGCAGCTACATATATTTTGTTATGGATCCATGGTACTAGTCAAAGTGTAATCACATTTTATAAATTTAGAATAAATGTTACTGTAATTGTAATAACCCATTAAAGAATTGCTGTAAAGAATTTACAGAAAACATGACAGATCAAAATCTCTATTTAACCCTTTTGGTACTATAGATTCCATTTTATGGATCCACCACATTTCTCTTTGTTTGAGCAACTGCTCACGGTCTGATCCATTCCTAGGTGTCTGTACCTGTTCTATCACTTGCCAACGTAATTGGCTAATCCCATGTCCCTTCTCTATAAAGTGTTTGGCTAGGGGGGCCTCAACATTTTTTCTCCTGATGTTGCTACGATGTTGTGTAAGGCGGTCCCTGATCTTTTGGGTAGTTTCCCCCAAATAGATAAGGGAACACGGACATTTAATGAGGTAAATAACATGTGTACTGTCACATGTATAAAAACCTTCAATTGTAAATTTCTTGCCACTTTGTGGGTGAAAAAAATAAGGACCCTTAATGATAGAACTACAAGACATGCACCCCAAACAAGGGTAGCTCCCTTTCTTTTTACTGCCTATATATGTTTGTCTGCATTCTCTACTAGGGCCCACATCTGATCTTACCAAATGGTCCCCTATATTTTTTTCCCGCCTATAGGCCATAAGCGGAGGATCTTGTAATTGTGGTATATCTGGGTTGCAATTTTTTAGAATATGCCAATTCTTTCTGATAATTTTGCTCACCTTATTACTGTACGGGTTATGTTGGGACACGAATACTATCCTATCCTTTGTGTCTTTTTTTATCTTTCTTGGGTCTAGGATGCTCCTATAGTGACACTTGTTTTTAATAATTGTTACATATGCATCCTGTTGAAAAGAAAAAATGTGTAGAGATGTAATATGAAAACATAACAGCAAATGGCACAAGAACATTGTTTGCAGCAATTTGGCGCGAGAAACTAAATGTTTAAAAAGGAATTTTGCTAATATGTAACAGATTGGTCCTTCAATAAAAGATGAAAGTTTTATACCCATAAAGTGCTGGTGGATTATATGAATTATTGAGTGTTCTAGAGGAGTTGCAGTTTTTCCTCTACACCGTGCACATTCAGTGGTGCTGTATTCACACATGGTGTGAAATTATGGCTGGGTTTACTGAAGGAGGTTGAGGTGTTTGGCAGTAGGAGCTGGATGCCATGGCTGGGTGTACTGAAGGAGGTTGAGGTGTTTGGCTGTAGGAGTTGGGTGCTATGGCTGGGTGTACTGAAGGAGGTTGAGGTGTTTGGCAGTAGGAGCTGTGTGCCATGGCTGGGTGTACTGAAGGAGGTTGAGGTGTTTGGCAGTAGGAGCTGGGTGCCATGGCTAGGTGTACTGAAGGAGGTTGAGGTGTTTTCGCAGTAGGAGCTGGGTTCTATGGCTGGGTTTACTGAAGGTGGGTGAGATGTTTGGCAGTAGGAGCTGGGTGCCATGGCTAGGTGTACTGAAGGAGGTTGAGGTGTTTTCGCAGTAGGAGCTGGGTTCTATGGCTGGGTTTACTGAAGGTGGGTGAGATGGTTGGCAGTAGGAGCTGGGTGCCATGGCTGGGTTTACTGAAGGTGGGTGAGATGTTTGGCAGTAGGAGCTGGGTGCCATGGCTGGGTTTACTGAAGGAGGTTGAGATGTTTGGCAGTAGGAGCTGGGTGCCATGGCTGGGTTTACTGAAGGAGGTTGAGATGTTTGGCAGAAGGAGCTGGGTGCCATGGCTGGGTTTACTGAAGGAGGTTGAGATGTTTGGCAGTAGGAGCTGGGTGCCATGGCTAGGTGTACTGAAGAAGGTTGAGGTGTTTTCGCAGTAGGAGCTGGATTCTATGGCTGGGTTTACTGAAGGTGGATGAGATGTTTGGTAGTAAGAGCTGGGTGCCATGGCTGGGTTTACTGAAGGAGGTTGAGATGTTTGGTAGTAAGAGCTGGGTGCCATGGCTGGGTTTACTGAAGGAGGTTGAGATGTTTGGCAGTAGGAGTTGGGTGCCATGGCTGGGTTTACTGAAGGAGGTTGAGATGTTTGGCAGTAGGAGCTGGGTGCCATGGCTGGGTTTACTGAAGGAGGTTGAGGTGATTGGCAGTAGGAGCTGCGTGCCAAGGCTGGGTGTACTGAAGGAGGTTGAGGTGTTTGGCAGTAGGAGCTGGGTGCCATGGCTGGGTTTACTGAAGGTGGGTGAGATGTTTGGCAGTAGGAGCTGGGTGCCATGGCTGGGTTTACTGAAGGAGGTTGAGATGTTTGGCAGAAGGAGCTGGGTGCCATGGCTGGGTTTACTGAAGGAGGTTGAGATGTTTGGCAGAAGGAGCTGGGTGCCATGGCTGGGTTTACTGAAGGAGGTTGAGATGTTTGGCAGTAGGAGCTGGGTGCCATGGCTAGGTGTACTGAAGAAGGTTGAGGTGTTTTCGCAGTAGGAGCTGGGTTCTATGGCTGGTTTTACTGAAGGTGGGTGAGATGTTTGGTAGTAAGAGCTGGGTGCCATGGCTAGGTGTACTGAAGCAGGTTGAGGTGTTTTTGCAGTAGGAGCTGGATTCTATGGCTGGGTTTACTGAAGGTGGTTGAGATGTTTGGCAGTAGGAGCTTGGTGCCATGGCTGGGTTTACTGAAGGTGGTTGAGATGTTTGGCAGTAAGAGCTGGGTGCTATGGCTGGGTTTACTGAAGGAGTTTGAGGTGATTGGCAGTAGGAGCTGCGTGCCATGGCTGGGTTTACTGAAGGAGGTTGAGGTGTTTTTGGCATTTATTCAGGTCTTCATAGTAAAAAACACAGCATCTCGTATTGCAACAAAGGTGGATTGGTGACAGGGTTTCCCCTGACCCTGCTGATGCGTTTCAGCTTGCTTGCCGTAATCATAGCTTGGGTTCTGTTAACCATATCTGGTCTTTTAACCATTTAAAACCACTCTCATTGGTTAAAACTTCTTAGGTAAAGTCTGCGTCACAAAGCCTTATAGGAAATTCATCAAAATATACACATTTTTAAAGGCTTACATCCTTTACCCTTCGTATGATTAAACATACCTATACAGTATTATATGTCCAAGAGATTAGAGGTGAAGTCAAATTTGACAAAAAATTATCACAATCACTTACTAATTTCAGAGAGTGCGCAAAAATTCTGTGCATGCATACACTTATGAGAAGGTACTCGATCAGCATAACCCAACTGGCTTTCATATATTCTGTTGTTCAGCCTTATTCCATAAATATAGTCATCTATCGATAGACACTTACAAACTAATTTCATACTAGAAATCTATATAACATCTTAGACCCAATAACATGCTGCTTGCTTTAAAGGGACACTGAACCCAATATTTTTCTTTCATGATTCAGATAGAGCATGACATTTTATGCAACTTTCTAATTTACTCCTATTATCACATTTTCTTCATTCTCTTGGTATCTTTATTTGAAAAGCAAGAATGTAAGTTTAGATGCCAGCCCATTTTTGGCGAACAACCTGGGTTGTTCTTGCTGATTGGTGGATTGATTTAACCGACCAATAAACAAGTGCTGAACCAAAAAAATAACTTCAATGCAAATAAAGATAGCAAGAGAACAAAGAAAAATTGATAATAGGAGTAAATTAGAAAGTTGCTTAAAATTGCATGCTCTATCTGAATCATGAAAGAAAAAAATTGGGTTCAGTGTCCCTTTAATTAATTTGGATTTTCATCTATATAGATGATGTGAGAAAATACAGAAAAAAAACCTGGGCTCATATATATCATATCCTCACTATATATGACTGTGGGGTCGATTTATGAAGCAGCGGATGCCTCTGAGGTGGCGGACAGCAATCAATCGAATACGATCTGGTTGATTGACACCCCTTGCTAGCGGCCAATTGGCTGCAAATCTGCAGGGGGACGGTATTGCACCAGCAGTTCACAAGAACTGCTGGTGCAATGATAAATTTATCAATGTGCAGCGGACATGATCCCCTATATCGGATCATGTCCGCTCGCACCTACATGAATTGACCCCTATAGAATTATTTGAATTCATACATACAGTATATGTATAAATTGGAGACACATTTACAAACTTCCAATTCTTAATATAGGGTTCCACAATTCCCCCACTTTAATATACTTTCTTATTCAGAAGAGAATAGAACAAAACCTCACAAAATTAGCATATGGAACAAATGGGAAAAATTTTCAAAATCTAACAAAGGAAGAGAAATACACTTTACAACAATTAAGTAAGAATGAGAATATAACGATCAGGGCAGCAGACAAAGGGGGATCTGTGGTTGTCAAGGTTTTTGTCGGTGAAGCTCACAGACAACTTAATGACCCCCATCAATATACAAAACTGAATGCTAACCCCACAAATCGCTTTAATCGTGAACTTTGGCAAATAGTGGACAATGGAAGGGAATTTGATTTTCCGGATGAGAAGATAGGAGAATTTATTTTGGTAGACAATCCCATAACCCCTCTGTTCAACTTTTTGTCTAAGGTACACAAATCACTTGAGAATGTGGTTGGTAGGCCTATTATTAGTGGGATTGGCTCATTATTTGAGCACCTTTCCCAGTGGTTGGATGGGATATTACAACCACTGGTCAAAGAACTCCCAAGCTACTTAAGAGATACCAAACAACTTTTGATTGAAATGAAGAGAGTCAGATGGGAGAAAAATTCCAGCTGGTTAGCTATCGATGTTACAGCTCTATATTCATCAATACCGCATGACATGGGTTTGAAGGCATAACGTTTATCTTAGACAGATGTCGCCTGTATAGTCAGGATTTTTGTAAATATGTAATGAGTAGCAGAGATTTTGTTAACTAATAAACTTTTTTGTGTTCGAAAATCAATTTTTCCTCCAGAGATGTGGGACAGCGATGGAGGCAAAATTTGCGCTCTCATATGCCAACCTGTTCATGGGTTGGTGGGAGTTGTCCCACATCTTTGGAGGAAGTGACCCCCTGAGAGATCACATTTAGTATTTTCGTAGATATATTGATGATCTACTTATAATCTGGGGGGGCAGTATAGCAGAAGCTAATGAATCTGTGAAACATTTGAACACTAACAATGTAGGGGTCAAATTTACTTTTGAAATAGGAGAGTCACAAGTAAACTATCTAGATGTCACATTTAAAGGTGATCTAGAAGAAGAAATTGTAAATGTGGCGGTGTATAGGAAGCCCATATCGGGGAATACCCTCCTACATGCACAGAGTAGACATCCTAAAAAGTCTTTAACTCAGTTCTCAAAGGACAGTTTATACGATTGAAAAGATACTGTACAAAACAAGAAAGTTATGAGAAACATGCAAGAGAACTGAGTGACATATTTTTGGCAAGAGGATACAAACGGATGGATATAGATATTATTAAAACAAGAAGTTGACATGAAGAGGAGAGAGGAGTACCTGCTCGATTGTAATAGCAGTAAAGTAAATAGAGGTAACACATTTGATGGGGTGATGTTTATAACGCAGTTGAGCAATCAATATAATCAGATATGTAACATTGTGAGAAAACATTTCCACATGCTAAAAGCTGATGATGGTTTACTAGACACAGTCTCAAAAGGGTGCAGATATGTGTTCAGGAAAGGAAAAACAATAAAGAATTTGGTAGCCCCGACACAGCTTAGAACAGAAATAAGGAGTAATAGCTCCTGGCTCCAACATAAAGGGATTTTTAAATGTAGTTATCCCTATTGTACAGCATGTGAACACCTGGAAGTGGGCAATGGTTTTTCAAGCTCGGTTACGGGCGAGTCCTTTCAGCATCAAAGATGTTATAACTGTAGAAGTACTTATGCCATTTATCTTCTTACCTTTAAGAGTTGTCACCTGCAGTATGTAGGTCTTACAACAAGGGAAGTAAGGCAAAGAGTAAGGGAACATCTTTCAAATATTAAGATGGGTAAATTAACGACACCCTTAGTGCAGCATTTTAAACTGAAAAATAACAAAGCTAGTAATACACATAATTGGACAATTTTGGAAACAATTGTAACCAAAGATAGGGGCGGAGATAAAGATGCCCTATTAGGTAAACGTGAGGTGTTTTGGATACATCGTCTAAAAACAAGAACACGATCAGGGTTAAATTCGGAGTACAATGTTATCAATTACTGACAATAAAATACCTCCTATTGAGAAACAACAGTAGCCCATAGACAATCTCTGATATAAGTATTTGGAGGTCCATGTGTAAATATACTATAGGGTAATTAATGTTTTCATTTAAACTATCTTGCATTTACTTCCACTCATGATAAGATAAACTCAAGATAAAACTCATGCTTAGTATATTAGAGATGATTTGGTTACTAAACTAATAAGTGTCCTCTATTGGCCCCTAATAAGAAAGTATATTAAAGTGGGGGGATTGTGGAACCCTATATTAAGAATTGGAAGTTTGTAAATGTGTCTCCAATTTATTACATATATGTATGAATTCAAATAATTCTATAGTTTTTCATATTGAGGATATGATATATATGAGCCCAGGTTTTAGTCTGTATTCTGTGTCTATCAATAGATGACTATATTTATGGAATAAGGCTGAACAACAGAATATATGAAAGCCAGCTGGGTTATGTTGATCGAGTATCTTCTCATAAGTGTATGCATGCGCAGAATTTTTGCACACTCTCCGAAATTAGTGATTGTGATAATTTTTTGTCAAGTTTGACTTCACCTCTTTAATCTCTTGGACATATAATACTGTATAGGTATGTTTAATCATATCCATGTCCAATTTTGGTGAGCCTGTGTGAATTGTAGCCTTAATTACCTGTTCTTAGCTGACAGGAGTGGCACCCAGTGTGGTCTTCTGCTGCTGTAGCCCATCTGCTTCAAGGTTTGACGCATTGTGCATTCAGAGATGGTATTCTGCATACCTTGGTTGTAAAGAGTAGCAAAAAAAGTTGCAGCAGCACCAACAACTAAAATATAAATTTATTCAGCCAGAATAAAAACAAACAACGTTTCGGATCTCAGTCCTTAATCATGCATAAGGATACAACAGTGATACTACACCTATATTAACCCCTAAGCCCCACCCACCAATTAACACAGTTAAGTGTACACATGTAGATACCCCCTCTGGTGTTAAAACTATGCATAGCCCATCATTTCATAAAAAAACTTTTTTTTTTAAATATAAACATATTGACACTTCATTTTACCTCATATTTAATATACTCATTAATTTCAGAAACAGGGAGAAACAGTAATCTCAGAAACAGTATGATATCCAACTCCTTATCCATACCTCTACCTAAGTTCAGTTAATTAAACACTATCCAATCCATTTCCCTATTCATACCTCCTGGGAACATAGTAACAAGATCATAGATCCAATATAGTACTCTTTGTTTCAGGATAATTTCCCTATCTCCCCCTCTCCTTGGGATTTGAATTAGCTCCAATATCTGGAACCTTATTTGACTAAGACTATGTCCTGCTGTTACAAAGTGATGTGCCACAGGTGCATCTAGCTGTTTGGTCCTGATGTTGCTTTTGTGCTGGTTCATCCTCTCACGGACCTTACAGGTGGTCTCACCCACATAAACCCACCCACATAGGCATTTAATCAGGTACACAGCATATTCTGTGTTACAGGTAAAATACCCCCTGATGTCATACTTTTTGCCTGTACATGGATAGGTAAATGTGGAGCCATGTATTATGTTATTGCAGTTAGTGTAATTTAAGCATGGAAAGCATCCACGGCTCTTTTTGTCGATAAAACTCTGTACCACTCTTCTTGGGGCTCACATCAGCCTTAACCAAGCTATCCTCAAGATTTTTACCTCTCTTATAGGCGGGCATAGGGTATTCCTGAAACTCCTTTATGAAAGGGTACTTAAAATGTTCCAATGCTTCCACATATTCCCTTGGATTTTTTTAATAAGTGAGGAATATTAACTGACAAAGACCATTCTTGATTCTGCTTTACTTTCTCTTTTATTACGCTCCAGTAATTTCCGTCTAGATGTCCCAATTGTACTCTCAATCCCAATTTGGTCAATTTAGGAGGATAAACTCTCTTCATAAATGCTCCCCCTATCTCCTTCAATCTTGTCTGTACCAATTCCTCATCTGATACAATGCGTCTTACGCAAAACAGTTGACCCTTGTGTAAAGACTGAAGGAGAGAGTGTGGATGTGCACTGCTAAGATGTAGTAGATTGTTACAATCAGTCTCCTTACTAAAGAGATCCACAGACCATTGATAGAGGGGGATATAGGGATATTATCCTGAAACAAAGAGAATGATATTGGATCTATGAGTTAGGTACTATGTTCCCAGGAAGTATGAATAGGGAAATAGATTGGACAGTGTTTAATTAACTGAACTTAGGTAGAGGTATGGATAAGGAGTTGGATATCATCCTGTTTCTGAGATTACTGTTTCCCCCTGTTTCTGAAATTAATAATGAGTATATTAAATATAAGAGGTAAAATGAAGTGTCAATATGTATATATTTAAAAAAAAAAAAAAAGGTTTTTAATGAAATGATGGGCTATGCATAGTTTTAACACTAGAGGGGGTATCTACAGGTGTACACTTACCTGTGTTCATTGGTGGGTGGGGCTTAGGGGTATATATAGGTGTAGTATCACTGTTGTATCCTTATACATGATTAAGGACTGAGGTAGAAACGTTGTTTGTTTTTATTCTGGCTGAATACATTTATATTTCAAGTGGTGGTGCTGCTGCAACTTTTTTTTCTACAATACTTTGTGGGGTTTTGGTATAGGCCCTGACAGCCTGCACGCCTAAACTCCACCTAGGTGCTGGAACCTTTTTTTGTTTGGTTGTAAAGAGTGGTTATTTGAGTTACTGTTGCCTTTCTATCATCTCAAACCAGTCTGCCCATTCTCCTCTGACATCAACAAGGCATTGTCATCCACACAACTGCCACTCACTGGATATTTTCTCTTTAACAGACCATTCTCTGTAAAGCCTAGAGATGGTTGTGCATAAAAAATCCCAGTAGATCATCAGTTTTTTAAATACTCAGACCAGCCTGTCTGGCACCAACAACCATGCCACGTTCAAAGTCACTTAAATTCTCTGATGTTTGGTTTGAACTTCAGCAAGTCGTCTTCACCACGTCTAGATGCCTAAATGCACTGAGTTGCTGCCATGTGATTGGCTGATTAGCAATTTGTGTTACCAAGCAATTGAACAGGTGTACCTAATAAAGTGGCCGGTGAGTGTATATTATAGACAGATGATGGAAGGCATAGATACAGATAGATTAGATATAGGTTAGAAAGGTTTAGATTAGATGGTAGATGCAGATAGGTAGATTACATGATAGATACAGATACATAGATTACATATAAGATAGATCAGTGCTTGACAAATCTGTTTAAAAAATTGGAGCCAGTAAGAATATTTGGGAGCCAGGCATATTTTTAGGAGCCAGACAGTTGAATTTGTATATAGATATATGAAGAATAACCCAAAAAGTTAGAAGCCAGGGGTAAAATTATAGGAGCCAGTGGCTCCCAGGCTCCTGGGTTTGTCGAGCCCTGAGATAGAGGATATATATTATAGACAGATGATAGATACAGATAGATAGAAACATAGATATTGACGGCAGATAAGAGCCATAGGCCCAGCAAGTCTGCCCGACCTTACCTAACAGTATAAACTTATCTAGTTCGTAGGATAGCCCTATGCTTGTCCCATGCATTTTTAAAGTCCCCCACAGTGTTTGTTGCTACTACCTCTTGAGGAAGTTTATTCCATAAATCAATCACTCTTTCTGTAAAGAAGTGCTTCCTCAAATTACTTCTGAATCTACTACCCTTTAGCTTGAGCTCATGACCCCTTGTTCTTGAATTTTCCATTTTATGTAAAATATCCACAGCCTCAGTTTTACTAAACCCTTTAATGTACTTGAAAGTTGCTATCATATACCTATAAGGTATAGGTTAGAAAGGTATAGATTAGATACAGATATATAGATGATAGATTAGATAGATTATAAACAGATCAGATACATATAGATAAGGTATAGGTTAGAAATGTATAGATTAGATACAGATACATAGATGATAGATTATAAACAGATCAGATACAGATAGATAAGATATAGGTTAGAAAGGTATAGATTAGATGGTACAGATAGATAGGTAGATTAGATGATAGATACAGATACATAGATTACATTTAAGATATATGATATATATTATAGACAGATGATAGATACAGATAGATAAGGTATAGGTTAGAAAGGTATAGATTAGATATAGATACATAGATGATAGATTAGATAGATTATAAACAGATCAGATACAGATAGATAAGATATAGGTTAGAAAGGTATAGATTAGATGATATATACATAGATGATTTATTGATAAATTATATATATTATAGACAGATAATAGAAGAGATAGATACAGATAGATGGACACACTGACAAACAGATACAAATATATATGGGTCAATGGTAGATAAGGTTTTCAAAATGGAAATAAAAGTTTAAACAAAACATTTTTAATTCAACATGAATGTACTGTATATATATATATATATATATATATATATATATATATATATATATATATATATATATATGTCAGTGTCACAGCCTTTAAACAAGAATAAATGCATTTTTAACAATGTATCTGAACTTATCAACCAAAAATGCCACATTCTTACAAATTACAGTAAGTAAAATGTATTATTGTATTGCCTAAAACCGATATCTGATAATAAATTCAATAAATATATATTTATTGTAACCAATTTATAACTGGCTGTGTTTTTATTGTTCACGTACAACATTTTCGTTTTACAAGAAAAAATATCTAAATCATTTCAAAATAATTTGTATACGCAGAATAAAGGCTTTGAATTAATATTCTGGCTTATCTTTTAAGTCCAAAAACAAGTAGATGTATTTTTAAGTAGAAGTGTGTGGGTTTACTAAAATTGGTTACTCCTGGCATTTTATAAAAAACATAAGACAAGCTTTTTAAACTTTTTGTTTATTGTAAAAACAGGGGATGAACTGCGCTTGCAAAAAAATAGTTTATAAAGCCAACAGATACAGGGGATTTCTCCAAAACCCCTTAATACAACAATTGAGCAGTAAAATCAGAATGTACAGTTCCACACAAGAAACTGATACAATCTAAAGATCTGTGGTGCTGAGTCCAGCTTAATAGAAACTATATGGCTAATATTATAAATAGTGAAAGATGGAGGTAAAGTTATAAAATAAATGAAATTCATTTAATGTAAGTTGATCAATAAAAATGCATGAATAAACACTGGAAAAATCAATTAAAAATCGAATTACATAGAGGATATATAGTTCATAAGAATACAAATACACAGCAAGCCTAACATTTAATAAAAATACACTTCATAAAAAAACACACTTAAAACTAGCAAATAAAACAGGACCGGAGTATCCTTAATTAATATGTTCAATTGGAGTGTAACAAACAAAATAACTCAGGTGATTTCAATACATCCAGTGATCACAAACAGAGTCCTATGAGCAACCGTCACCTCCGCTCCGTGTTGCCTTGATCCTGGATGAAGATAGAAGAGGTCGCCGCACTGGAAGAAGATATCGCAGCCTCCAAGAAGACTTCACCGCCTGAAAAAAGACCTCCGCAGGACTTCAGGAACGGTGAGTACCTATTTGGGGGTTAGATTTAAGATTTTTTTGTTTTGGGGGGGGTTTAGATAAGGTTTTTTTTGGGCACCTTAAAAGAGTTGAATGCCCTTTTAAGGGCAATGTCCATACAAATGCTCCTTTAGGGGCAATGGGTAGCTTAGTTTTTTTTAGTGTTAGTTTTTTTTAATTTTGGGGTGTTTGGTCGGTGGGGGGTTTTACTATTAGGGAGGGACTTGGTATTTATTTAATGTAAAAGGCTGTTAAACTTAGGGCAGTGCCATACAAAATGCCTTTTTAAGGGCTATTGGTAGTTTAGTTTAGATTAGGGGGTGTTTTTTTTTTTTTTCATAGGGATTAGGTTTCATCTTTTTATTTTTGATAATTTAGTTATTATTTTCTGTAATGAAAGACTTTTTTTATTTTTTGTAATTTTAGATTAATTTATTATTTTTTTTTGTAATTTTAGATTAACTTATTTTTTTATTTTTAAAGTAATGTTAGGTTTTTTATTTTAATTGTAGTATTTTTTAATTTTAAGTAATTGGGGTTAATTTAGGGGGTGTTAGGTTAGGGGGCTTAGTAATTAAATTATTTGCGTTGTGGGGGGTTGGCAGTTTAGGGGTTAATAGTGTAATTAGCTTTATTGACGGATTAGGGGTTAATATGTTAGATACATTGCGATGTGGGGGGATGGCGGATTAGGGGTTAATAGATTTATTAGGTAGTTGGTGATGTTGGGATTGGCGGATTTCGGGGGTTAATAATTTTATTAGGGGGATGCGGATTAGGGGTTAATAGATTTATTAGGTAGTTTGCGATGTTGGGATTGGCGGATTTTGGGGTTAATACTTTTATTAGGTAGATTGCGATGTGGGGAGATGGTGGATTAGGGGTTAATATATTTTAATAGTTATTGCGGTGGGGGAGATGGTGGTTGACAGGTAGATATTGTGCATGTGTTAGGTGTTAGTTAGAACTTTCAGGGAGTTACGGTGCTTATATACTCAGTGTAAGGCTTGCTGCGCCTGCCTATGTGTGGCGGGGTGAAAATGGAGTAAGATTTCTCCATTTTCGCCTAGTAAGTCCTTGCGCTGAATATGTGATACCGATTTGCAACGCGGTTCTATGTTAGTTTATGGGAGTAAAAACTGCGGTGACGGGTGAAATATACATGCCGCATTTATATGCGGCGGCGTATATGTGATAGCAATACCCGACTAAAAACCGGCGACACCGCATATGTAATCGTGCCCTCTGGTAGCATACTAAGGAGTTTATTTTAAACACTTGACATATTTGCAAACATTAAAATAATTAAAATAAAAACTTGTGTCATAAACTTTTATTCGGACACGCCAAACTTTATCTGGGCAAACTATGAACTTGCTGAATGCGTTAGCTTTGTCAGTATATTTTTTATCAGGTGCATTGCGAAACATTCCCAGTCAGCGTTATTCAGTTCTAAATGGCGTTTTTTTAGGAGCTTTGTTGCAGCACATCTGAGTCATAATAAAAACTAAATTTAAGCTTACCAGATAAATTCTTTCCTGGCAGGGAGAGTTCACAAATTCATTCATTACTGTTGGGAATTCAACACCTGGCCACCAGGAGGAAGCAAAGACACCCCATCCAAAGTTATAACTGGTTGACAACCCTTTCTCCAGACCATCCTGGTGAAACAAAAGAATCTGAGGAACCCTCACTTTGTGCCAAGGGAAACCTTGTTCCTCGCACCAAGCCAGATACGTACGCCACACCTTGTGGTGAATACGACGAGTAACCAGCTTATGAGCCTGGATCAGGGTATCAATGACGCTATTGGAAAAAACTCTCTTGGACAGCACTAGGCATTCAATCTCCACGCAGTCAGCCTCAGAGAATCTAGCTTTTAATGAAGAGACGGACCCTGAAGCAGAAGGTCCGCAACCTCCACAGAGGAAAGGAAGACATCTTCACCAGGTCCGTGATCCAGGTCCTGCGGGGCCAAGCCAGAGCTATTAAAATCAGAGTGGCCCGCTCCTGTTTGATGCGGTTGATCACCCCAGGAAGGAGAGCAAACGGTGGAAACAGATAAGCTTGAAATTCCATAGAACCGCCAGCATGTCTACCAACACTGCCTGAGGATCTTTCGATCTTGACCCGTATCTGGGTAGCTTGGTATTGAGACAAGATACCATGAAAGCTATCTCTGGAACCCCACTTTCTCTGCCTACCTCCTATTGTAGACGAAGGCAAAGGATGACTGGGGAGTAGGGGAAGTGGAAGGGATACTTATAACTTTGGCTGGGGTGTCTTTGCCTCCCTACAGTAATGAATGAATTTGTGGACTCTCCCTGCCATTGGAAAGAAATAAAGATTCACTGTAGTTAGAAAATCACTCAGTAACACAAACTCTGGGCTAAAATTACGAGTGGAGCTCTACTTATCGAGCATATTACAAGTTGAAATTAAAGCATTTTCGGACGAGTGCAAAAAGCCAAACTTCGAATATTGTGAACCTCATGCACATCACACACTGTTAGTCTTGGACATGGTACTCACACACACAGTCTTGTGTCACACAGACAGACCTGGTACCTCATGCATTTCACACACTGTTAGTCTTGCACATGGTACTCACACTGTGTCTCACACACAGTCTTGTGTCACACAGACAGACCTGGTACCTCATGCACATCACACACTGTTAGTCTTGCACATGGTACTCACACCGTGTCTCACACACACACACACACACACAGTCTTGTGTCACACAGACAGACCTGGTACCTCATGCACATCACACACTGTTAGTCTTGAACATGGTACTCACACCGTGTCTCACACACACACACACAGTCTTGTGTCACACAGACAGACCTGGTACCTCATGCACATCACACACTGTTAGTCTTGCACATGGTACTCACACCGTGTCTCACACACACACAGTCTTGTGTCACACAGACAGACCTGGTACCTCATGCACATCACACACTGTTAGTCTTGCACATGGTACTCACACTGTGTCTCACACACCCAGTCTTGTGTCACACAGACAAACCTGGTACCTCATGCACATCACACACAGTCTTGCACATGGTACTCACACTGTCTCACACACACAGTCTTGTGTCACACAGACAGACCAGGTACCTCATGCACATCACACAGTTAGTCTTGCACATGGTACTCACACTGTGTCTCACACACACAGTCTTGTGTCACACAGATAGATCTGGTACCTCATGCACATCACACACTGTTAGTCTTGCACATGGTACTCACACCGTGTCTCACACACACACACACAGTCTTGTGTCACACAGATAGATCTGGTACCTCATGCACATCACACACTGTTAGTCTTGCACATGGTACTCACACCGTGTCTCACACACACACACACACACAGTCTTGTGTCACACAGACAGACCTGGTACCTCATGCACATCACACACTGTTAGTCTTGCACATGGTACTCACACCGTGTCTCACACACACACACACAGTCTTGTGTCACACAGACAGACCTGGTACCTCATGCACATCACACACTGTTAGTCTTGCACATGGTACACACACTGTGTCTCACACACACAGTCTTGTGTCACACAGACAGACCTGGTACCTCATGCACATCACACACTGTTAGTCTTGCACATGGTACTCACACTGTGTCTCACACACACACACACACACACACACAGTCTTGTGTCACACAGACAGACCTGGTACCTCATGCACATCACACAGTTAGTCTTGCACATGGTACTCACACTGTGTCCCACACACACACACACAGTCTTGTGTCACACAGACAGACCTGGTACCTCATGCACATCACACACTGTAAGTCTTGCACATTATACACACACTGTGTCTCACACACACACACACACACAGTCTTGTGTCACACAGACAGACCTGGTACCTCATGCACATCACACAGTTAGTCTTGCACATGGTACTCACACTGTGTCCCACACACACACACACAGTCTTGTGTCACACAGACAGACCTGGTACCTCATGCACATCACACACAGTTAGTCTTGCACATGGTACTCACACTGTGTCTCTCTCACACACAGTCTTGTGTCACACAGACAGACCAGGTACCTCATGCACATCACACACTGTTAGTCTTGCACATGGTACTCACACTGTCTCACACACACAGTCTTGTGTCACACAGACAGACCAGGTACCTCATGCACATCACACACTGTTAGTCTTGCACATGGTACTCACACTGTCTCACACACACAGTCTTGTGTCACACAGACAGACCTGGTACCTCATGCACATCACACACTGTTAGTCTTGCACATGGTACTCACACTGTGTCTCACACACACAGTCTTGTGTCACACAGACAGACCTGGTACCACATCACACACTGTTAGTCTTGCACATGGTACACACACTGTGTCTCACACACACACACACACACACAGTCTTGTGTCACACAGACAGACCTGGTACCTCATGCACATCACACACAGTTAGTCTTGCACATGGTACTCACACTGTGTCTCTCTCACACACAGTCTTGTGTCACACAGACAGACCAGGTACCTCATGCACATCACACACTGTTAGTCTTGCACATGGTACTCACACTGTCTCACACACACAGTCTTGTGTCACACGGACAGACCTGGTACCTCATGCACATCACACACTGTTAGTCTTGCACATGGTACTCACACTGTCTCACACACACAGTCTTGTGTCACACAGACAGACCTGGTACCTCATGCACATCACACACTGTTAGTCTTGCACATGGTACTCACACTGTGTCTCACACACACAGTCTTGTGTCACACAGACAGACCTGGTACCTCATGCACATCACACACTGTTAGTCTTGCACATGGTACTCAAAACGTGTCTCACACACACACACAGTCTTGTGTCACACAGACAGACCTGGTACCTCATGCACATCACACACAGTTAGTCTTGCACATGGTACACACACTGTGTCTCACACACACACAGTCTTGTGTCACACAGACAGACCTGGTACCTCATGCACATCACACACTGTTAGTCTTGCACATGGTACTCACTCTGTGTCTCACACACACACAGTCTTGTGTCACACAGACAGACCTGGTACCTCATGCACATCACACACTGTTAGTCTTGCACATGGTACACACACTGTGTCTCACACACACACACACACACACACACACAGTCTTGTGTCACACAGACAGACCTGGTACCTCATGCACATCACACACTGTTAGTCTTGCACATGGTACTCACACACACAGTCTTGTGTCACACAGACAGACCTGGTACCTCATGCACATCACACACAGTTAGTCTTGCACATGGTACTCACACACACAGTCTTGTGTCACACAGATAGATCTGGTACCTCAGGCACATCACGCACAGTTAGTCTTGCACATGGTACTCACACTGTGTCTCACACACACAGTCTTGTGTCACACAGACAGACCTGGTACCTCATGCACATCACACACTGTTAGTCTTGCACATGGTACTCACACACACAGTCTTGTGTCACACAGACAGACCTGGTACCTCATGCACATCACACACAGTTAGTCTTGCACATGGTACACACACTGTGTCTCACACACACAGTCTTGTGTCACACAGACAGACCTGGTACCTCATGCACATCACACACTGTTAATCTTGCACATGGTACTCACACTGTGTCTCACACACAATCTTGTATCACACAGACAAACCTGGTACCTCATGCACATCACACACGTCTTGCACATGGTACTCACACTGTCTCACACACACAGTCTTGTGTCACACAGACAGACCAGGTACCTCATGCACATCACACAGTTAGTCTTGCACATGGTACTCACACTGTGTCTCACACACAGTCTTGTGTCACACAGACAGACCTGGTACCTCATGCACATCACACACTGTTAGTCTTGCACATGGTACTCACACTGTGTCTCACACACACACACACACACACACACACAGTCTTGTGTCACACAGACAGACCTGGTACCTCATGCACATCACACAGTTAGTCTTGCACATGGTACTCACACTGTGTCCCACACAGTCTTGTGTCACACAGATAGACCTGGTACCTCATGCACATGGTACTCACACACACAGTCTTGTGTCACACGGACAGACCTGGTACCTCATGCACATCACACACTGTTAGTCTTGCACATGGTACTCACACTGTGTCTCACACACAAGTCTTGTGTCACACGGACAGACCTGGTACCTCATGCACATCACACACTGTTAGTCTTGCACATGGTACACACACTGTGTCTCACACACACAGTCTTGTGTCACACAGACAGACCTGGTACCTCATGCACATCACACACAGTTAGTCTTGCACATGGTACTCACACCGTGTCTCACACACACACACACACAGTCTTGTGTCACACAGACAGACCTGGTACCTCATGCACATCACACACAGTTAGTCTTGCACATGGTACTCACACTGTGTCTCTCTCACACACACAGTCTTGTGTCACACAGACAGACCTGGTACCTCATGCACATCACACACAGTTAGTCTTGCACATGGTACTCACACCGTGTCTCACACACACAGTCTTGTGTCACACAGATAGATCTGGTACCTCATGCACATCACACACTGTTAGTCTTGCACATGGTACTCACACACACAGTCTTGTGTCACACAGACAGACCTGGTACCTCATGCACATCACACACAGTTAGTCTTGCACATGGTACTCACATGGTGTCACACACACACAGTCTTGTGTCACACAGATAGATCTGGTACCTCATGCACATCACACACTGTTAGTCTTGCACATGGTACTCACATGGTGTCACACACACACAGTCTTGTGTCACACAGATAGATCTGGTACCTCATGCACACGGTACACACATTGTGTCTCTCACACAAACAGTACACAGCCCCAAACTTAAATAAAATAACTGAACACCAGCCATGTGTATCATGATATAGTTTGTATTATTGATAACAATAACAAGCTATAGACAGGACTTACAGAGGTCTATACACTACCGGCAGATACAAATTTCAGAAACACTATTTACATTCAAAAAGGTTCAACTGGCACCTTTCCCAGTGCCTCCCCAGTTCAGTGTCAGCCTTTCCTACAGCCTTGACCCCAACAGCAAAATAGCTAAGGAACCTCTTCAGGGATGGAGGATTTGTTAGTGATGTATCTGTAAAAACACTGCCAGGAGAAAAGTAGGTAAACAATATAGAACTTTACAGTAGATTTGTAGCTACTGTACTTGGCACCTCATGGCCGATATTCTATACCAGAACTTAGTTGTCATTTCTACTTGAGACTGGTTTATGTATGCATGTTTCATAATAGCACTTGCTCATTAGCTTTTAGAATGTGGAATCTACATGTAATGTTTTGTGAATCTACAATCTTTTTCATTGCGAAGTACTTCAGTTTACAACAATGTGGCCAGTATTGCTAAAATCAGGCACAACAAAGACTTTAGGGAAATAGGTTTACTTTTTTTTTTTCCTGACAGTATTACTTAACTCTAAACTTATTCTCATATTTCCTTCAAGCCCACCCAAAACATGAAAGTGGCCACCCAAACCAGTAGTAATACCCCAGGGGAGGCATCTCAAAACAGCAGGAAATAATGTCATAATTTTTCTATATATCTGCTGAAGCTTACACCAGTCACATCTGAGGTGCAAACACTGTAGCTCTGTCTATGGAGGAGACAGAGGGACAACACTTAAACAGAGGTTCCTGGAGGCACAGGGAGAGAAGGTGGCTGGAAACCACGGATACTGCCCCTGAGAAAATGCAGCGGGAAACAAGGGAACTTTTCTCCTTTGGTCCTGGCATACCACTCTTACAAAAAAGGTAATTGTGAAATGTTCTAGATTTTATTAAATGATTGTGTGGGCATGTGCCAAACCCTGTATCCAACACAGCTTAACCTCTCTGCCAGGGTCACTTTACCAATTGGGAAAACTGGGTTCATCCAGAAACCTACCCATCCTCAACTGTGTAAGGGAGAAATCAAAAGTAAGTAAGCCATGCCCACTGGGTTATACATTGCCTCTTACTTACCAATTATTTGATGAGGCTCTCCACTAAGCAATGGTATAGGGCAACAAAGAGGTCAAGCTTTTTTTATTTTCATGTCCTGAGAACAAAGCAGATGCTGAATACAGCACAGAATTCATTTACAGACACTGCAAGCCCTCTAAGACCTGAAATATTTCATATTAGTGGTACAATTTGCAGCAAGAATGTGGTGAACCTTAAGCTGGAGCGCAGCCTACATTATGTGGGCATTGCAGTGTCACAGCCATATGCTCCCCACAGCCTGCATGAGATACTGTGGGAGAAACCTTTTTTCATTTACTTTAAGGAGGGACTTTGTGAGAGACTAGAAATAACCTGTCACCATTCCATAAAGTAGAACAAACATCATGTGTCAGGGCAGAGGCTGAAAGACACATTACACCTTCGTCCTATAGTGAACTATAAACTGCAAGAGCTCTTGTAGCATTGATCATTTGATGGAAGAGACATAAATTGATTGTTTAACTAAAAAGCCAGGATGATATTTGCTGTGTTTGGAGCTTACACATATGCAAACAATGTTCAAAGCTTTTTCTTTGTTTCTTGGTTTGATTTTTTGGCAAGCTGCACTCAGATAAAACCCATATCTGTAACAGGTCCTTGGGTATGGACCCCAAGCACACTCAAGATAACATTACAAAGAAAAGACAACATAGAAATTAACACAGTCATATGTGAATGCGGAACTTGGTGTGAAAGAAATGCATTTTTCCTCTTTTTGTTTTTTTTTCTTCCTTTGGTTTTTTTCATTTTTTTTTTATTTTTTTTTTACCATATGTTGTTCTCTCTGCTTCATCCCTCTGTTTTGTGTTCTTTTTCAGTAACCTAACAAATATAAGAGCACTGGCACATTTCATCCGATGTGTGAAGCAATATGTCCATTTCCTCCTTGGTCCTTATATATTATTATTTTTTAAACACAAAGGCATGGAGTGTTAATCCAAGACTATACAGCATGTGTACTCCTTTGATGCTAAAGAGGTTTTTGATTGAATGGATTACACACCCCTATTGCACCAAACGAGTTAGTTGCTTTGCAAACAAAATAAATTCTCCAACTGTATCCTCCCACTTCCCATCGATGTGTGGCCTCAGGTTTCCCCTAGGACCCTCCCCTTCTCCCTATATTTTGCACTCTACTCAATAATGATGTTTGGGTTGACAGGAGAGGTTGCTCCGGAGCTCTCATTGCCACCCGTGGCTTCCTTCTCCTTTTTGCCACTGTACTGGCCAATAAAAGATCCATCCTCATTAAACTGGACATCCACGCTGCCACCATAATCAGCCAGGCTGTCATCACTGCCAAGTGGCTTGACGTCCCCATTGAGAGAAGGTTGACTACTAGTGAAGGGCTTCTCATCATTGTCACTAGAGAGAGAAGAGATGTAAAATAGGGGCATTTGTGAAAAGCATATGGTACTGAGAAGGTGTCTATAACGCAAAATGCTATACATGGATGCAGAAACAAAGCATTTTGAGCCACATGAGTTGCAATGACACACAGCAAAAGGATCAATATGAAACATGTTCTATATTAACTAGATATTTTTAAATATTTTTCTAATAAAAAATATGCTTGTGTCATTGTTACTTAGCGAACTTGATTCCTATGGGAAGGATAACCCCGTTACTTGGTGCGCTTGATCTCTATGGGAAGATAAACCCCGTTACTTGGTGTGCTTGATCTCTATGGGAAGATAAACCCCGTAACTTGGTGTATTTGAATTCTATAGAAACATAAGCCCCATTACTTGATGCTCTTGATCTCTATGGGAAGGTAAACCCCATTACTTGGCGCACTTGCTATCTATGTGAAGGTTAACTCCATTACTTGGTGCACTTGATACCTGTGTGAAGGTTACCCCATTACTTGGTGCACTTGATACCTGTGTGAAGGTTACCCCATTACTTGGTGCACTTTATCCCTACGTGAAGTTAAACCCTGTCAACTAATCTAGCATACAAAGACATATCTTACCATCTGGTATCAAACAGACTCAAAACTGTACATTTCAGAAATTATGTTATTTTAATGTTTACAGCCATACAAAATTGGTAAGATTTCAATTTCAGGTACTCTTTAAAGAAAAAAAATGTAATACATGTGAGTCTGGTGTGGGTTCTGTTTCCGTATGGGTTAATTAGTGTAATTTTATAAATAATTTGATTTAACATAGGGCATAGTTTACAAGCCATTGTAAGAGATCTGTTTATGTGCTTTTGTATAGTTTTGGTTCAGAACATAATACGTATTGGAGGTTCAGTGTGCGGAAAGTACATCATGACTAATATTAAATAAATGTGCAATATACTCACAAAAAATACAAAATAATTATATATGTGATATAATAAAAATGTATCTCAAGTATCAAAAAAAAAGATAATGTCCATCAAAAAAGTGGTGTCAAATCAAGTGATTCGATGATGTGAATAATCTTCAACTGAAAAAAAAACATATAATAGTGTAATACTGTATAATGATATAAGTTTGTGTCACAATGGATGATTCACTACTCACATGAAGTGGAGCTTTTATACTGGTAGGTAAACCATATCCCACAGTATATGATGATAACATTTATTATAAAAACATTATAGAATACCAATGCAGATTCCGCTACAACCATCTGACAAGGTTATACTCTGTCCCTGATATCACTGGCAAGTGTACTGATGGCTTTTTCCAGGAATAAAGTGCGCATTTGTCATTCATCCTTAGTTCTCCATATGGATGTCGTTACAAGAAATCCCTTCATCTATGTTAACCATTTCTGTTTATGGTAATCCCACCAGAATTACTGAGATGAAAAACGCAAGTTCGTCTCTTATAATAATGGAATCCTCATCCAGAGAAAAAGTTAATTTATAGACAAAGGTTAAAATTCTATATGAAATCGAGGTTAAGGAAATCAGAAATAACCAATTCCCAATTTACATATGTTCACACAGAAAATACAAAATATTTTTTTTAAAAAAAATAAGCCATATGTACATATATCTAGAACAGGAATACAAATAGAAAGTATATATACAGGTAGCCCTCAGTTTACGCCGGGGTTAGGTTCCAGAAGGAATGGTTGTGAATCGAAACCGCTGTAAATTGAAACCCAGTTTATAATGTAAGTCAATGGGAATTGAAGGAGTTAGGTTCCAGACCCCTCTAAAAATTGTCATAAGTAACACCTAATACATTATTTTTCAAGCTTTGAAATGAAGACTTTAAATGCTAAACAGCATTATAAACCTAATTAAATAATCACACAACAGACTGCATCATCAAACTAAGTTTAATGAACAAAAACGTTTTTTTTTACTAGCATTTTTCTGCAAACAGTTCTCTGCATTGTTAGAAAATATTGGGTCTGCACCTATTCTATGCATTTCAATCTGGACTGATTAAGCAGTTAGGCACCCTCACCTCAAGCAGCTGGACAGGAAGATAATAGGGACGTGGCTGCTAGATCTTGTTGCTTTGAAAGCTGCTCGATAGCCAAGGTCTGTTCTGTGTACACAGATTAATTTCAGTCTGCTAAGCTTGCAACACAAGCGGACAGCTCCACCTACTGGCTATTTTAATAAGTGCAGTGCTTTTCAATAGCAGTCACATGACTGAAAAAAAGGTTGTTATTCTGAAACGGTGCAAATTGAACCGGCTTAAACCGAGGGCCACCTGAGTATTAATCTAAAACTAAATGAGGACACTAAAAAAGTGATGCAATTTAAAATCTTTGTTGAGACCATTGTGGATGAGGATGTCCATAATAAAAATTAATTCAATTTCCATATGGCCCAGCGTATTCTGGACATCTCCTCCTCTCCAATTTGTGTTCATTTTATATATCCCCATAAATTCCAGATCTGCAACATTTCTATTACGTTTCTTTCTAAAATGGGCAAACAAAGAGTGTTTGATGAAATCTCTCTATATATTGTATATGCGTTCACTCAATCTTGTCTTTAATAATCTAGAGGTGCGATCAATAGTAATTAGATTACATGAACAGCGCAGTAAAAATACTAAATTTTTGCTCTTACAAGTAAAAAATTGATTTATATTGTACTTTTTGGTACCAACTCTAGAGTAAAATGCATCAATTATTATCTCCCCTTTTTTCATGTTTGCGGTCATTGCAATCTTGGTATCTCCTAAATCCCATCTGGGTAAAAAGTAGCCAATTTTTGCATGTATCAGTATTTTTAACAATGTTATTAGATAATTGAATCTTGAGGGGAAAAAAAAGTGATCATACTATATAAAAAGTGATTATCTAAAAGAATGTTACCGCCAACTGAACAATACTAGCACATATGCTAAATTACCATTGAATCCCATTATTCAATTTAGAAAAAGATTAGACATATATTTACAGGAACATCTAACAAATGGGATACTTAACAAGAAAGAATATACAGTACATTTTGAATAATATATTTCCTAGAACACCAACATTCTACATATTACCTAAGATCCATAAAGATCTTAGAAATTCTCCTGGTCGTCCTATTGTATCTGGGATTAATACCCTGACAAGTAATTTGTCATTTTATTTAGATACATTTTTGCATTCTTATGTTATTGAAACTAAGGCATATTTGAAAGACACCATTAGTGTATATTGCACATCTCAGAGAACCTAGAATGGAATGATTCATGGTGGTTAGTTACTAGAGATGTATCCTCACTTTATACTATCATTGATAAATCATTAGGTATATTTTGAGTCAAAAATATATTAATGAAAGATGTTCAATTAGATCCCATTCAATTGGATTTTATTCTTAAAGGTATAGAACTCATTTTGGAAACCAATTATTTTTGGTTTGATAATTATTTTCTACAGATCAGTGGAACGGAGATGGGCACCAGATTTGCACACAGGCCAACTTATATATGGCTAATTGGGAAGATCAATATGTTTATCGCTCTGACTGGATGCAATATCTGGTGCCGTATAGTCGTTACATTGACGACCTGTTTATGATTTGGTCAGGAAGTGAACAACAGTTGTTGGAATTCATGGACTATCTTAAAGGGAATGAGTTTAAAGCTGACCTTTCCTGGAAATATAGTCAAACCAAAATAGAATTTCTAGATTTAGAAAAAGTATTGATGTTAACAACTATATAGATACTCAGAGTTGCCATCAAAGATTTTGGTTAAGAAATATACTTAAAGGACAATGTCTCAGTGGGAGGAGAAAATGTAATTAAATTAAGTAATATAGAGAATAAACTAGCATCCTAAAAAATAGCTTTCTGGAAAAAATTACTCTGAAAGCGATTTAGACAAAGGAGGTTTCAGAGATGGATAGAAAGGAATTCCTTTCATATAAGAATACAAATAGACAGAACCTGGGGGTAATAATACAGCAAACACTTTAATATTTCAGCATAGCACTCAGAGCAGTGAATTTAGACACATTTTAAAGGGACACTCAATCAAAATTAAACGTTCATGATTCAGATATAGCAGCAATTTTAAACAACTTTCTAATTTACTTCCATTAACAAAATGTGCACAGTCTTTTTATATTTAAACTTTTTGAGTCAAAAGCTCCTACTGAGCATGTGCAAGAATAAGTGTGTATGCATTTGTGATTGGCTGATGGCTGTCACATGGTATGTGTATGCATTTGTGATTGGCTGATGGCTGTCACATGGTACGTGTATGCATTTGTGAATGGCTGATAGCTGTCACATGGTACAGGGGGAGTGGAAAAAGACATAACTTTTAAAATTGCCAGAAAAAAAAATCTACTACTCATTTGAAGTTCAGACTAAGTGCTATTGCATTGTCTTGTTATATTGCATTTGTTGATTATGCAAATCTACTGTGTTGACTGGTCCTTTAAATAGACATTGAGGCATTCTCACGTGACCCATAAGATGAGCATCCAAATACAATCTTTAAAAAGGTCCCTAATCTCAAAATTAAATTATCTAATAACTATCACCTAGATTACAAGTTTTGCGCTAAACAGAGTGCCAAACTAACGGCAAAAATTTTGCGTCATTGCACTCTCCATAGCGCTGCCATTACAAGTTACTGGAAAGCCTCCTTGTGCTGTGCGATATGGTGCGTTAAGCTCCATTCTGCACAAAAGCCAAGGGCTGAGTTTACGTGCTCGTGCACACTTTCCCCTATAGACATCAATGGGGAGAAAGTTTTTGAAAAAAAAAACACCTGCGATTGCGGAATGGAGATCGCCTTAACGCAACCCCATTGATGTCTATAGGGAAAAGAAAGTTACATTTAAACCTAACACCCTAACATAAACCCCTAGTCTAAAAACCATTAGGTCGCCGCTCCCCGACACGTAATAAAGATAGCCCCTAATCCGCCGCTCCCCGACATCGCCGACAATAATACAAATTATTAACCCCTATTCCGCCGCTCCCCGACATCACCGACACAAAATAAAGTTATTAATCCCTATTCCACCGCTCCCCGACATCGCCAACGCAATTAACCTCTAATCGCTGACATCTAAATAAACCTATTAACCCCTAAACCTCCAGCCCCCCATCGTAACTACTAAAATAAACCTATTAACCCCTAAACCGCCGGCCCCCATCGCAAAAGACTAAATTAAACTATTAACCCCTAAACCTAACACCCCCTAACTTTAAATTAAAATATAACTATCTTAAAATAAATAAAAACTTGCCTGTGAAATAAAAAAATAACTACGTTTAAACTTTAAAATAACCTAACATAACTATTCTAGCCTACAATAAACTACCAATAGCCCTTAAAAGGGCCTTCTGTAGGGCATTGCCCTAAGTTAAACATTTTTTTTTACCTGTAAAAAAATACAAAAGTCCCCCCAACAGTAAAACCCACCACCCAACCAACCCCCCAAAATAAAAGTCCTAACTCTAAAGGGGCATTTGTATGGGCATTGCCCTTAAAAGGGTATTCAGCTCTTTTACAAAAGCCCAAAGTCCTAATCTAAAAAAAAAAAAACACACCCCAAAAAAAACTGGAGGAGGAAAAGGAGGAAAGCTGGTCGCGCTAGCACGTTTTGTCATTAGCCGTAATTCCTCCTTCGCACACAGGAGATGTGCTTTAATGATGCATTTGTTTGTTGTTTTTTAACCCACTGCCGTTGAAATAAAAGTTATGTTTTAAGGACACCCACCCAGTGCTCTCTATAGCTTTCTGTGTTTGGAACTTCCTGGGGATGATTGAGCATGGACTTGTGTCCCAGGATCTGACATTGGAGGGATGAATCTATTGGGGAGCAGAACTAAATGGAAGGTAAAGTGTCAGTGAGCAGCATTCATATAGGCAGAGAGTCGAAAGAGGGAGAGTCAGGGTATTGGAGTGCATTGAGACACGACGCCATTGGAACCATTGGATTGACATGCACACACAGCCGTTGGAGTACCTCCTGACGATGACCTCATAGATCCTACTACGAGAAGGTGAGCCGTAAACTTTACCTTATCCTCATCCTCTACACTCTAACCACACTTACCTACTACAGACCCAGCCACACGGGCATTAGGGTTTATGGTTACATTGACTGAATATAGTCCTATACACCCCCCCCCCCTTGACTTTGTAACAGTGGACATTTGGGAGTTTAACGGAGCACTGAGGTGCTTTAACTTTGTGCACTGTTTGTTTGGGTTTTAGGAGATGATTGCAATGACTGCAAACAAATGAACAAAGGGGAGAGAATAATTTATACATTTTACTCTAGAGATGGTACAAAAAAGTACAATATAAATCAATTTATTACTTGTAACAGCAAAAATGTATATTTACTGCGCAATTCATTTCATTTATATTGGTCGCACTTCTAGATTATTAAAGACAAGATCGAGTAAACACATATACAATATATAGAGAGGTTTCCTCAAAGTCTCTTTGACCATTTTAGAAAGAAATAGAGATGTTGAAGATCTGGAATTTATGTGGATACGTAAAGTGAACACAAATTCGAGAGGAGGGGATGTCCAGAATACGCTGGGTCGTATGGAAATGAAATTGATTTTACTATGGACATCTTCATTCCCAAAGGTCTCAAAAATTTTGAGTTGCATCACTTTTTATTACATTTTCCTCATTTAGTTCTAGATTAATATATGTACTTACCATCTGTATTCCTGTTCTAGACATATGTACATTTGACTTTTATTTATTATTTGCTTTTATTTTTTCTGTGTGAACATATTTAAATCGGGAATTGGTTATTTTTTATTTCCTTAACTTAGATTTCATGTAGAATTTTAACATTTGTCCATAAATTAACTCTTTCTCTAAATTTCGATCTTGCCTTTTTCATCTCAATAATTACGGTGGGATTACTGTAAATCAAAAATGGTGGACATAGATGAAGGGATTTTCTGTAACAACATCCATAAGGAGATATAAGGATGAATGACACCTGCACACTTTATTCCTGGAAGAAGCCGTCAGTACACGCCGAAACATACGTTGGATGGTAACCCACGTGACACGTTATCAGTGACATCAGGGGCAGAGGGTAACCTTGTTGGTTGGAGCAGAATCTGCACTTCCATCTCTTACGGAGGATAGTTCGGAACAGTGTTTGTGAACTGATCCAAACTCGGACCCTGACTATCATATGCATTGAGCATTTGACATTTTTATGTATTGGTTAATGTTTTTATAATAAATGTTATTGTCATATACTGTGGGATATGGTTTACCTACCAGTATAAAAGTTGGTGTGCCCATTCAAGAGATCAAATTATAGCTCCACTTCACCTGAGTAGTGAATCGTCTATTGTGACACAAACATATCGTTATAAAGTATTACACTATTATATGTTTATTTTCCTTTGAAGATTATTCGGATCACTTTGATTTGACACCACTTTTTTGATGGCCATATCCTTTATTTAATACTTGATATCAAATATTATTATATCACACAATATGTAACACAATATGTGTATAATATGTAATACAATATGTGTATAATATGTAATACAATATGTGTATAATATGTAATACAATATGTGTATAATATGTAATACAATATGTGTATAATATGTAATACAATATGTTTATAATATGTAATACAATATGTGTATAATATGTAATACAATATGTGTATAATATGTAATACAATATGTGCCAATTTTGAGGGAAACTAAAATAAAAACGTTTGTAGCACATAGACTAACTTAATTCTAAACATTTGACTCATATAACAAACAAATATCCTCACTTTACGTGCAAATGTACATGTGGGAAATGCAGGAAGCAATAAGCGAAAAGTGCACAATGCATATGATTCAGTCTAAAATGAAGATGCAAGTACTATATCATACATTACATTCTCAAGACATAAAGAAACCACCTGTAAGGTAGAATACTTACCCAAAAGGCTAAGTGGACTTCTTAAAAAGCGAATGAAATATGGTATGGTAAATGTACTATAAAGTGTGTTCCAAATGACTTTTTATACCTACTGCAGGGTATTAAATGTATGCAACATTGGGGTTGATTTATTATGGGTCGAGCAGACATGATTCACTGTAACAAATCATGTCCGGTCGACTACGCAAAATGTCGGCATTTAACATTGCACAAGCAATGTACAGTAGTACAGTACTGTAATCAGTAAGATAATATTTTATTTCATTATACAACTTATACATGTAACCTAAAGGTAGTTTTATATAATTATATTACTTTTGTATACATAGTACCACGATAAAGATAGTACAGTACAGTAATCAGACAGGTAATATTTATATGTCATTATACAGCTTATACATATAACCTAAAGGTAGTTTTATATCAGTTTATTACTTTTATATACATAGTACCATGATAAATATAGTACAGTACTGTAATCAGTAAGTAATATTTATATGTCATTATACAGCTTATACATGTAACCTAAAGGTAGTTTTATATCAGTTTATTACTTATGTATACATAGTACCATGATAAAGATAGTACAGTACTGTAATCAGTAAGTAATATTTATATGTCATTATACAGCTTATACATGTAACCTAAAGGTAGTTTTATATCAGTTGTATTACTTTTGTATACATAGTACCATGATAAATATAGTACAGTACTGTAATCAGTAAGATAATATTTTATTTCATTATACAACTTATACATGTAACCTAAAGGTAGTTTTATATAATTATATTACTTTTGTATACATAGTACCACGATAAAGATAGTACAGTACAGTAATCAGACAGGTAATATTTATATGTCATTATACAGCTTATACATGTAACCTAAAGGTAGTTTTATATCAGTTTATTACTTTTTTATACATAGTACCATGATAAAGATAGTACAGTACTGTAATTAGTCATGTACTATTTATATGTCATTATACAGCTTATACATGTAACCTAAAGGTAGTTTTATATCAATTTATTACTTTTGTATACATAGTACCATGATAAAGATAGTACAGTAGTGTAATCAGTAAGGTAATATTTATATGTCATTATACAGCTTATACATGTAACCTAAAGGTAGTTTAATATCAGTTTATTACTTTTGTATACATAGTACCATGATAAAGATAGTACAGTACTGTAATCAGACAGGTAATATTTATATGTCATTATACAGCTTATACATGTAACCTAAAGGTAGTTTTAAATCAGTTTATTACTTTTATATACATAGTACCATGATAAAGATAGTACAGTACTGTAATCAGACAGGTAATATTTATATGTCATTATACAGCTTATACATGTGACCTAATGGTAGTTTTATATCAGTTTATTACTTGTGTATACATAGTACCATGATAAAGATAGTACAGTACTGTAATCAGACAGGTAATATTTATATGTCATCATACAGCTTATACATGTAACCTAAAGGTAGTTTTATATCAGTTTATTACTTTTGTGTATATAGTACCATGATGAAGATAGTGCAGTACTGTAATCAGTAAGGTAATACTTATGTCATTATACAGCTTATACATGTAACCTAAAGGTAGTTTTATATCAGTTTATTACTTTTGTATACATAGTACTATGATAAAGATAATACAGTACTGTAATCAGTAAGGTAATATTTATATGTCATTATACAGCTTATACATGTAACCTAAAGGTAGTTTTATATCAGTTTATTACTTTTGTATACATAGTACCATGATAAAGATAGTACAGTACTGTAATCAGTAAGGTAATATTTATATGTCATTATACAGCTTATACATGTAACCTAAAGGTAGTTTTATATCATTTTATTACTTTTGTATACATAGTACCATGATAAAGATAGTACAGTACTGTAATCAGTAAGGTACTATTTATATGTCATTATACAGCTCATACATGTAACCTAAAGGTAGTTTTATATCAGTTTATTACTTTTGTATACATAGTACCATGATAAAGATAGTACAGTACTGTAATCAGTAAGGTACTATTTATATGTCATTATACAGCTCATATATGTAACCTAAAGGTAGTTTTATATCAGTTTATTACTTTTGTATACATAGTACCATGATAAAGATAGTACAGTACTGTAATCAGTAAGGTACTATTTATATTTTATTATACAGCTTATACATGTAACCTAAAGGTAGTTTTATATCAGTTTATTACTTTTTTATACATAGTACCATGATAAAGATAGTACAGTACTGTAATCAGTAAGGTAATATTTATATGTCATTATACAGCTCATACATGTAACCTAAAGGTAGTTTTATATCAGTTTATTACTTTTGTATATATAGTACCATGATAAAGATATTACAGTACTGTAATCAGTAGGTAATGTTTATATGTCATTATACAGCTTATACATGTAACCTAAAGGTAGTTTTATATCAGTTTATTACTTTTGTATACATAGTACCATGATAAAGATAGTACAGTACTGTAATCTGACAGGTAATATTTATATGTCATTATACAGCTTATACATGTAACCTAAAGGTAGTTTTATATCAGTTTATTACTTTTGTATACATAGTACCATGATAATGATAGTACAGTACTGTAATCAGTAAGGTAATATTTATGTCATTATACAGCTTATACATGTAACCTAAAGGTAGTTTTATATCAGTTTATTACTTTTGTATACATAGTACCATGATAAAGATAGTACAGTACTGTAATCAGTAAGGTAATATTTATGTCATTATACAGCTTATACATGTAACCTAAAGGTAGTTTTATATCAGTTTATTACTTTTGTATACATAGTACCATGATAAAGATTGTACAGTACTGTAATCAGTAAGGTAATATTTATATGTCATTATACAGCTTATACATGTAACCTAAAGGTAGTTTTATATCAGTTTATTACTTTTGTATACATAGTACCATGATAAAGATAGTACTGTACTGTAATCAGTAAGGTAATATTTATATGTCATTATACAGCTTATACATGTAACCTAAAGGTAGTTTTATATCAGTTTATTACTTTTGTATATATAGTACCATGATAAAGATATTACAGTACTGTAGGTAATATTTATATGTCATTATACAGCTTTTTATTATTATTCTTTATTTATAAAGCACCAACAGATTCTGCAGCACTGTCCATGGGTAACAAAGGTAAAAGGACAGTACAATATGAGACACCAGACAAAATTTAACAAACAAATACAGGGGGAATTGGGAGCCCTGTTCCTGTGGGAACTTACAATCTAAATGGGTAGAAGGATGAGAAACAGGAGGTGGGGACTGCAAAGGTGGGAATGATGTTAGTGTGGAGTTAGATGAGGGCAACTATTAGGCAAGTGGAATTCATTAGTTATTGATTTGGTTATAGGCTTCCCTGAACAAGAAGGTCTTTAGGGAGCGTTTAAAGGAGGAGAGGTTGGGGGAAAGTCTGACAGCTTGAGGAAATGTGTTCCAGAGGGTTTGTGCCGCACAAGAGAAATCCTGTAGTCTAACATGGGAGGAGGTGATGGTAGAAGAGGCAAGGAGTAGATCGTTGTTTTAGAACACATAAACCAAACCAAAAGTCGCAGGCAGAGAAGATTGTGACTTACTGGTTGGAAGAAATATTAATTTTTAATCATTTTATTTTTTTAAAAATACCAATGAATAAGTCCGGATTATGAAATAATTATGGATTTGGGGATTTATTTGTTCCTGTAATATGTATTAGATATATAAAATCATTATATATGATAATGTATTGTACTGGCAACATGAGGTCATTAAATATCTAATGTATTATACTGGCAATATGAGGTCATTAAATATCTAATGTATTATACTGGCAATATGAGGTCATTAAATATGGAAGTGTATTGTACTGGAAAAATGAAATCATGTTGAGTACGAGCGATAAGGGGTATTTAGTGGCTCTTTGCATGCGTCGGAAATAGGGTGAATATTACAAGTTGAAAGTAAATGCAAACGTTTGAAAAAAAAGTTGCACAATAAACACAAATAAACATGTATACACACATATATATATATATATATATATATATATATATATATATATATATATATTTATAAAATATTTTACCAGGAAGGATACATTGAGATTTCTCTCGTTTTCAAGTATGTCCTGGGACCACAAAACATTGCATTGATACAAATAATGTACAATAAAATACAAAAACAATAATAATACACAATATATGCAAACATTTAACATAGAACTGGTAGAACATATTTAATCAACCATGACAGGCACATTCTGTTTTGAGATATGTAGAGAGGGATCTCTTAAAGGATTTTAGGTTTGGGTAAGGTTTGAAAGTGTGCGTGAGGTCATTCCATAATTGTGGTGCTCTGTAGGAAAAGGAGGATCGAGCTGCTTTCTTTTTGTATTGAGGCAAGCTAAATAATGTGCTGGTACTGGATCGGAGGTTATAGGAGGTGGGAATAGCCGGGGAGAGCATTCTGCTCAGGTAGGGTGGGAGCTTCCCAGAAAGGCTCTTAAACACAAGGCAGGAAAGATGGAGGGTGCGTCTGGATTCCAGCGTCAGCCAGTTTAGTTCTTTTAGCATGTCACAGTGGTGTGTCCTGTAGTTACACTGTAGCACAAAGCGGCAGAACGAGTTATACAACGTATTAAGTTTATTAAGATGAGTTTGCGGTGCAGGTGCGTATACTACGTCCCCATAATCCATGATAGGCATCAACATTTGCTGTACAATCTTTTCCTTAACTGTAGGGCTGAGGCAGGATTTGTTTCTGTACAGGACACCTAGTTTTGGATAAAGATTAGATGCAAGTTTTTCTATGTGGAGGCCAAAAGATAGATTGGGGTCTAATAACATACCCAAGTATTTAAAAGAGTGGACTGTGGTCAGCGTGCAATTGGATTTTGTTTTGATGCGAAGATGGGAATTTTGTAATTTGTGTAATTTAGGTCTTGTTCCAAAGATCATTGTGACCGTTTTGTCAGTGTTTAGGAAGAGTTTGTTTTTCGAGATCCACTTTTCTACCTCTGTGAACTGGTCTTGGAGCACTGCTTCAAGCTGCGACAGATCAGAATTGTTTGCATAGATTACCGTGTCATCTGCGTACATGTGTACAGTTGAGGATTTGCAGACATTAGGTAGATCATTTATAAATAATGTGAATAGTAGGGGGCCGAGAATGGAACCTTGGGGTACACCACACGTGACTGGGAGAGGGAGGGAGTCGCTGTCAGAAATGGAGACATATTGCGATCGATCCGATACATATGATCGAAACCAGGTTAACGGACGATCAGCAATACCAGAGTTTTTTAGTTTGAGCAGTAGTATGTTGTGGTCCACTGTATCAAATGCCTTTGCAAAATCAAGGAAAATAGCTCCAGTTAGGTCTCCTTGTTCCATGCCAGTTTGGATGTCGTTGCAAACTTTTAGGAGGGCAGTTGTAGTGGAGTGATTCGGGCGAAAACCAGATTGATCAGGGGTCAGATAGTTAGATTGTTGGTAATACTCACATAATTGCGTATGGACGCATTTTTCTAAGATTTTTGACAATACTGGGAGCAAAGATATAGGGCGATAATTAGAAACCAAGGTTAACTCCCCACTTTTATGGATAGGCACTACTCTTGCAGTTTTCCAAAGTTTGGGTATGTATCCAGACACCAAGGATTCGTTAATTAGGGTTGTAACCGGTTTAGCAATTGCCGGCGCACTGAGCTTCAACAGCATTACTGGGATTTGATCAGGTCCAGACTGGTTTTTAATTTTTAGATTATTAAGGTGTTTCTTAACAACATTGATGGGTACAGGTCTAAAATTGAACTTCTCTATATTGGGTCTTTGCTGATTTAGTGGGGCCTGATCCACATTTGTAGTTTCAGGATGCGTGTCATTTATTAGTTTGTCAATCAGGGTGGTGGAGCATCCGACAAAATAACTATTAAAGGCATTTGCTACTTCTAAGGGGAGTTGCAGGGTATGGTTGTCCACAGTGACAGTGGGGGGTTGGGAGTGGATTGGAGGATTTTGTAAGTTATTTATGAGTTTCCAAAACTTTCTAGGGTTTGATAGGTTATTGTTCAGATTTTCACAGAAATATTGGGCCTTGGCCAATTTTGTTTGTTTAGAGCATATATTTCGCCATTTTCTATATACACAGTGATCGTTCATAGAACCTGTATGTTTGAATTTTGACCACAATGAATCCCGAAACTGGTACATTTGAATGAGGTCAGCTGTGATCCAATTCAGGTGTGCTCCTTTTACTCTCACCTTACGCAGCGGGGCATGTAAATTCCAAACTTGTAGGAGTTCAGACTGAAAGAATTCAACTGCAGAGTCTAGATCAGGGATAAGTTTAATCTGTGCCAGGGTAGGTTCTGGATGTCAATTAGAAAAGATTGAAGATTAATTTTTTTGAAGGATCTGGTGATTTTAACCTTTGGAGAGGATTTAGTTGCCTTTATTTTGCACACGCAGTACACTAAGCAGTGATCACTGAAATTGTTAGGGAGAACACCTGCCTCCTGCATTCGGTCGGGAGAAGTGGAGAGAATCCAGTCGAGCAGGGTGTGATTATGGCTTTTGATGTTTATGCGAGTTGTTGAGGAGATTAATTGCGTTAGCTGCAAAGATTTAAACAGCGAGCGACAACTATTATTTTTTTGGATTCAGCCAATCAATATTAAAATCTCCAAAAACCAAAATTTCACTTTTTGGGTTTTGAGCTATGGTTTCACTAAGGAGATGGGCTATGTCAGAAATGGAATGTACAGGGGAGCTAGGTGGGTGGTAGATTCCTGCAACAATGATTGATTTACTGCACTGGATCTCAATTTTGCCAGAAAGGAAATCAAAGGTGGCAGAAGAGCTATATTTTTGTAAGGGGGTGTACTTTATGGAAATGTCAGCATAAATTACAATGCCTCCTCCTCTCTTTGCTCTATCATTTCTATGGCATGAATACCCATGTATTGCAATGGCAGAGTCAGGTATTTTTGCGGTTAGCCACGATTCAGAGATCACAATGATTTTGGGCTTGTAATGTGAACACCAAGCTTGCAGTGCATTGATTTTTGGTAGTAAGCTCCGAATATTACAGTGCACAAAGGCGAGGCCTTTTTTAGCTGGAAGGCTAGGAATGGAATTTGTTGCTGGACCAGGGTTAGACTCTATATCATTTGCAAGGGCAAGTAACATAAGGAAAAGGAATTTGGAAATCATTTTTGTTTGGCCATATTGTGAATGTGATACTTTATAATTTTGTGAGGTGGGGGTAGGAGGGTTATTTTTAATAACCCTCCACCAGCACTCAGCAGATAAGTTACAGCAACAGAGCAGGCCATGGTGTATGATAATGTGTTTTCCAGTTTGAGGTGTGTGTCTATGGTGGTAATGATAGGAACAAAATTGGAGTGAGAAAAGAGTTATCATGAATAACAGTATGGTCATATTTGGATTCATGTTAGTGGTATAAGGTGTGTAGATGGGAGGGGGAAAAAAAAGTATATACTATTGTTGTGTGATATGTAGTTATTTGTAGGAAGAAAGGGTATGTATTCTAAAGGGTTAAGCAAAAGGAAGGATGTGTTGATTAGTGTTTGCACCTGTCATTTAATGAGAAATAAAGTAGTGTGGGAGACTATCTATAAATGAAGAAATGAGCCTGTGGTGGGTGGGTTGAGGGGCAGGGTGGGAGGAAAACTATCTTCCATAGGCTACCTGTTTGCATAGCAGTGGTACAGCTGAGGTGAATGTCTGTCTGTATTTTCTTATTAAGACTGGGGTGCTTTTAAAATCAAGCTGAAGGAGAGAGAGATATTTGCGTCAGATTGGCCTGCAAAAGTTTAAAGGAATGGGGAGGTACTATGTCTATGGACATTTAAGCTAAGGGTCATTTAAGCAAACACAGGGAAAGTTGAAAATTACAGAGATAAGACAGAGGCATTCATGCAGGGGAATAAACCATTAAACAAAGTACAAAAAAATATATATGATCCTTAACTGGTTAAACTAACTTTTAACATAATGGTCAGACATAATGGTGACAAAATATGCATTTACAATTATCAAAGCAAAAACAAAACAAAACAAAACAAAAAAAAACAATATATATACCAATACACACATCAGAAAATAACAGGGTAGGTAAAATAAAGTGATATTACTATCTTCCATAGGCTACCTGTTTGCATAGCAGTGGTACAGCTGAGGTGAATGTCTGTCTGTATTTTCTTATTAAGACTGGGGTGCTTTTAAAATCAAGCTGTTTGCATAGCAGTGGTACAGCTGAGGTGAATGTCTGTCTGTATTTTCTTATTAAGACTGGGGTGCTTTTAAAATCAAGCTGAAGGAGAGAGAGATATTAGCGTCAGATTGACCTAGAACCCTGGAATGACCCTTGGTCTTTTTCCAGTGTATGGTTATATACACACACACATACAGTATCTCACAAAAGTGAGTACACCCCTCCCATTTTTGTAAATATTTTATTATATCTTTTCATGTGACAATACTGAAGAAATGACACTTTGCTACAATGTAAAGTAGTGAGTGTACAACCTCTATAACAGTGTAAATTTGCTGTCCCCTCAAAATAACTCAACACACAGCCATTAATGTCTAAACCGTTGGCAACAAAAGTGAGTACACCCCTAAGTGGAAATGTCCAAATTGCGCCCAAAGTGTCAATATTTTGAGTGGCCACCATTATTTTCCAGCACTGCCTTAACCCTCTTGGGCATAGAGTTCACCAGAGCTTTACAGGTTGCCACTGGATTCCTCTTCCACTCCTCTATGATTACATCACAGAGCTGGTAGGTGTTAAAGACCTTGCACTCCCCCACCTTTCGATTTGAAGATGCCCCACAGATGCTCAATAGGGTTTGGGTCTGGAGACATGCTTGGCCAGTCCATCACCTTTACCCTCAGCTTCTTTAGCAAGGCAGTGGTCGTCTTGGAGGTGTGTTTGGGGTCATTATCATGTTGGAATACTGCCCTGCGGCCCAGTCTCCGAAGGAAGGGGATCATGCTCTGCTTCCGTATGTCACAGTACATGTTAGCATTCATGGTTCCCTCAATGAACTGTAGCTCCCCAGTGCCGGCAGCACTCATGCAGGCCCAGACCATGACACTCCCACCACCATGTTTAACTGTAGGCAAGACACACTTGTCTTTGTACTCCTCACCTGTTTGCCGCCACACATGCTTGACACCATCTGAACCAAATAAGTTTATCTTGGTCTCATCTGACCACAGGACATGGTTCCAGTAATTCATGTCCTTAGTCTGCTTGTCTTCAGCAAACTGTTTGCGGGCTTTCTTGTGCATCATCTTTAGAAGAGGATTTCTTCTGGGACGACAGCCATGCAGACCAATTTGATGCATTGTGCGGAGTATGGTCTGAGCACTGACAGGCTGACCCCCCACCCCTTTGACCTCTGCAGCAATGCTGGCAGCACTCATACGTCTATTTCCCAAAGTCAACCTCTGGGTATGACGCTGAGCACGTGCACTTAACTTCTTTGGTCGACCATGGCAAGGCCTGTTCTGAGTGAAGCCTGTCCTGTGAAACCGCAGTATGGTCTTGCCCACCGTGCTGCAGTTTCAGGGTCTTGACAATCTTCTTATAGCCTAGGTCATCTTTATGTAGAGCAACAATTCTTTTTTTCAGATCCTCAGAAAGAGTTCTTTGCCATGAGGTGCCATGTTAAACTTCAAGTGACCAGTATGAGAGAGTGTGAGAGCGATAACACCAAATTTAACACACCTGTTCCCCATTCACACCTAAGACCTTGTAATTCTAAAGAGTCACATGACACCAGGGAGGGAAAATGGCTAATTGGGCCCAATTTGGACATTTCCACTTAGGGGTGTACTCACTTTTGTTGCCAACGGTTTAGACATTAATGGCTGTGTGTTGAGTTATTTTGAGGGGACAGCAAATTGACACTGTTATACACGCTGTACACTAACTACTTTACATTGTAGCAAAGTGTAATTTCTTCAGTGTTGTCACATAAAAAGATATAATCAAATATTTACAAAAATGTGTGAGGGGTATACTCACTTTCGTGAGATACTGTAAATATATATATATATATATATATATATATATATATATACATGCGGCAGGCAGAGAGGGAGAGCGCAAACTGCACATGGCCAAAATACAACATTGACCAGGAAACGGGGGCCTCTTCTCACCAGGGTGGCAACAAAGGAACGAGAAGCTACCCTTTGCTGCATTTTAAGATTTCAATGAGGTTTAGGGGGAAATTGACAAATACCTGCAGGACTTTGAGAGCCAGTTTACCCTACAAGATGTGACCTCCATGAACTGAGTCACAATTTAAGCCAGTAACTTGATAGGTTGAGTTGTCGAAGCTTACCAGGCAGTCCCCAATAAAGAAAGACTGCTGACGCACCCCTTACATGTCTGCTATCTACTTACTTTTTCTTTTTTATGTTCCATGTGTTTTCAAAGAAATAATGAATCAGACTTTTAGCAGCTCCAGTTTTCTTTTTGAATAAATTGCTGACCCAATAAGCCATTACTCCAGAGGCCTACCGCAGGAAAATCAGAGATCTGCGGAAAAAGAAGCAAGACACTCATGGAGTGGGCCTACCGGATGCACCGGGCTGTGTCCAACTGCATACAGGGGTGCCAGGCAACTACCCAAGATGATGCACTACAGTAGCTACTTCTGGAGCAATTTTACAATTACATAGCTCCGGAGGTTAGAGACTGGGTCCAGGACAGGCGACTACTAACTGTGGGGGAAGCTGCTTGCCTTTTAGATGAATACCAGGACACCAGGCGGATGGATCGGTCTGCCCTCCAAGGACTACCCCGGCCCCTGACTTCTCAACCAGTACTATCACTTCCACACCGGGCAGTACATCTTAACAGACCCACAGCAAATCCGAACAGAGGGTTCGGACCCCGGTGCTATGGGTGCAATCAAGTGGTTCACATCTGGAGCAACTGCCCACAAGGGACACTGGAACTATCCTAACCCTTATACAGCCATACCAAGCTCATTCAAAGGAAAAGACTGAATTCACCATCACAATCCAGGTAGCAGGGGGGCAATACATTGGTTGCCCATCACTAAGGTGTATTTAGATTGGGGTGTTGGAGCCTGTTCGATAGAGGCCGGGATTGTGAATGATCTGCCAGCTAAAGTATTGCTGGGAAACAACCTGGGTCAACTGACCAGAATCTATTGGACCCATACATTAGGAGGCATACCGAGTCAAAACCAGAGCCAAAGCATGAACCGTAGCTAGCTAGCACACAGAGGGGACCAGGGTAAGACCATGTTTCTCTGAGCCAACAATAACAGCACCCAAATTAACATGGGATACCCTGGTAGAATTTGAGAGGGAGGTGAGGTAAAACTCCACTCGGGCAGCATACTGCTCGAGGGCAGAGGCAGCCCCTGCTGGGTTGGAGGGGTAGCACTAAGTGGAGTCAGGGACAGGGTTGACTGAGGTGGGGTAGAGAAGCTACACAGATCCCCAAGAGGCAACTAGTAGTCCCTCAGAAGTACTGTCCCAAGCTACTTACAACAGGATGTGCCATGACATCCCCCTTGTGGAGATAAGGCACACATTACATAGCCTAACCCAGGCATTTTTCTGGCCAGGGGTTACTGATGATGTCCAGCACTACTGTCGCAAGCAGAATGGCAGGGTCCCTACACTATAGTCGAGAAGCTCTGCGACACATTTATAGTTGCCCGTTGTTCAGATGAGAGAATCTGGAGGAACTTCCATGTGAACATGCTTAAGTGCTATGTGGATATGGATGAGGCAGCAGCGGCAGTATGTGTGCTTGCTATTGAGGAGATAGATATCCCCACTTTCCCTGACCTGTCAGAGCAGTCGAGTAAAGCGTCTCTTGAGGAAGTCATGCTATGCCAGGGTCTAGGAGCTCAGGAATGGGAGTAGATCAACTTCTTACTCCAGGACAGGAGGGATTTGTTTTCAGCCAAGCCAGGGCATACTACATTAACAGTACACCATGTAGAAACAACAGTGCAGGAGCCCTTCCAGCAACCTGCTTATTGGATCCCTGATGCTGTAAGGGAAGGTATGAGAGAGATACAGGAAATATTGGACTTGGGAGTTATTGCCATTCCACCAGTCCATGTGCATCCCCTGTAGTACTGGTACTGAAAAGGAATGTCTCTACATGGTTTTGTGTCGATTACTGATCTCCTAAATGACAAGGGTAGATAAATTATTGTATCATGTGGCCCGGGGACATTTGCTGACAACCACTGATTTATGTTAACGGTTTTGACAGATTACCTTACATCCAAGGCTGTCCCAAAGTCCGCCTTCATCACCCCATTTGGCCTATATCAGTTTAAAGTCATGCCATTTGACCTAAAAAATGCCCCAGCCATTTTCCCAAGGATGGTGGATAATCTCCTGGACGTCCTTCAGTGACTTTGCCCATGCTTACCTAGATCGCCTTCTATAATGCTACCTGGGAAGAACAGGTCACATAGGGGAGGTATTGGACAGGATCAAAACCCCCTGGTTTGACTGAACCGAGTGGTCAGGAACAACACTAGGCTGTTGCGATGGAGCTTTGTCCTCCAGTCTTACAACTTTCCGATCAAGTACCGGCCAGGGAAACAGAACTGCAATGCTGCCGGATTATCACAGCAGATGGAGCTATGAAGATTACTGGGGGGGTTTTGAGCTATTTTGTGTTTCACTGTGACTTTCTTGGGAGCTTTTCTTTCCCGGACAGCCTGAAGCTGACCCATTCAGGATCTAGCCCAGTCTGCTGTACCATTGGACAAAAAGGGGGGGGGGCACTGTGACGGTTCCCCTGTCACATACATGAACAAGTGCCCTCTATTGGTTGCAATTGAACCAGAATGTGTTCAGTAAAAAAAGCTGTCTTAGGGAACAAAGTACCAGAGCTCTGCTACAGTAACATATCAGCGATATGAGGTCATTAGATATGGTAATGTATTGTACTGGAAATATGAGGTCATTAGATATGATCAGGTATTGTACTGGCAGTATGAAGGTATTAAATATGGTAATGTATGCACTGGCAATATGAGGTCATGGGATATGGTAATGTATGTACTTGCAATATGAGGTCATGTGATATGGTAATATATGTACTGGCAATATGAGATCATGTGATATGGTAATATATGTACTGGCAATATGAGGTCATGTGATATGGTAATGTATGTACTGGCAGTATGAGGGATTAAATATGGTAATGTATGCACTGGCAATATGAGGTCATGGGATATGGTAATGTATGTACTGGCAATATGAGGTCATGAGATATGGTAATGTATGTACTGGCAATATGAGGTCATGGGATATGGTAATGTATGTACTGGCAATATGAGGTCATGAGATATGGTAATGTATGTACTGGCAATATGTGGTAATGGGATATGGTAACATATTGTACCAGTGATACGAGGTCATTAGATATGGTAACATATTGTACCGGCGATATGAGGTCATTAGATATGGTAACATATTGTAGCAGTGATATGAGGTCATTAGATATGGTAACATATTGTAGCAGTGATATGAGGTCATTAGATATGGTAACATATTGTACCAGCGATACAATGTCATTAGATATGGTAACATATTGTACTGTTGATACAAGGTCATTAGATATGGTAACATATTGTACCAGCGATACGAGGTCATTAGATATGGTAACATATTGTACCGTGATATGAGGTCATTAGATATGGTAACATATTGTACTGGCGATATGAGGTAATTAGATATGGTAACATATTGTACTGGCGATATGAGGTCATTAGATATGGTAACATATTGTAGCAGTGATATGAGGTCATTAGATATGGTTACATATTGTACTGTGATATGAGGTCATTAGATATGGTAACATATTGTACCAGCGATATGAGGTCATTAGATATGGTAACATATTGTACTGGCAATATGAGGTCATTAGATATGGTAACATATTGTACTGGCAATATGAGTTCATTAGATATGGTAACATATTGTAGCAGTGATATGAGGTTATTAGATATGGTAACATATTGTACTGGCGATATGAGGTCATTAGATATGGTAACATATTGTACCAGCGATATGAGGTCATTAGATATGGTAACATATTGTACCAGCGATATGAGGTCATTAGATATGGTAACATATTGTACTGGCGATATGAGGTCATTAGATATGGTAACATATTGTACCAGCGATATGAGGTCATTAGATATGGTAACATATTGTACTGGCGATATGAGGTCATTAGATATGGTAACATATTGTACTGGCGATATGAGGTCATTAGATATGGTAACATATTGTACTGGCGATATGAGGTCATTAGATATGGTAACATATTGTACTGGCGATATGAGGTCATTAGATATGGTAACATATTGTACTGGCGATATGAGGTCATTAGATATGGTAACATATTGTACCGTGATATGAGGTAATTAGATATGGTAACATATTGTACTGGCGATATGAGGTCATTAGATATGGTAACATATTGTACTGGCGATATGAGGTCATTAGATATGGTAACATATTGTACTGGCGATATGAGGTCATTAGATATGGTAACATATTGTACTGGCGATATGAGGTCATTAGATATGGTAACATATTGTACTGGCGATATGAGGTAATTAGATATGGTAACATATTGTACCGTGATATGAGGTAATTAGATATGGTAACATATTGTACTGGCGATATGAGGTCATTAGATATGGTAACATATTGTACTGGCGATATGAGGTCATTAGATATGGTAACATATTGTACTGGCGATATGAGGTCATTAGATATGGTAACATATTGTACCAGCGAGGTCATTAAAATTACTATATATTGTACAATCAAAAAAGAGAGTGTAAGAGAGGAAAGAGAGAGATGAAAGTGATAGGAAAGATAGTTTTGTTCCTACCGGGCTCTGTATATTAACCTTGACTGTAGTCCATACTTAATCAGCTTTAAAATGGCTCAGCATGATTGGGCTGATGTCAGAGCAGGACATATGCAGAGAAGGCACATTCTACCTGGGGTGTTCACAAGAGCAGAGGACTAGCATATACAGTGCAAGACATGCGGTGCAGAAGCAATGGGGCTGAACTAGAGGCAAACATGGAGGCCAGCGCAGTCTTACACAGTAAGCTATATCCATGCTGCAAATATAACTTATGGGATCTATAACAACAATTATTTGAATTAAAATCCAGCAGGATGACCAGATTAGTCGGGTGCAGGGGACATGCAGAAATAAATCCTTATGTTACCTAAATCTAAGGAAGGAATGGCTGTGAGAGAGGAAACAAAAGAGCTGACATTCACAACAGACAAACACTGTAATGGGTCTAGCAAATGAAATGTATACGGCACACACATCTATAGCAGGCACCAGCCATGTACATATTAATGCTGGATACCAGCTTCTTATTATATGCAAGAGTGTGCTGGGACGCTACTACTTATGTATAAGAATAATCTATAAAAAAAAGTACACAGACAGAACTGTATAACACAAAAGTGAATGTAAATGTACCCGGTTTTTAAAAATGCTATTAAAAACAAGGGCACTTTAATTCATTAAACTTTACATTGCAGCATTTTTTAAAAAAATACTTCCCTTTTTCTTTAGGAAGCTCGGACCCCCCCATCCTCCGCCCACAGCTATTCTGTACTTAGCACCGCAATGACGAAACTGGCTTCCTCCAATCGTTGTGCGGCCTCACGAGATGGACTCTCTGGGATGCGCGCCATGATTGGAGGAAGCCGGTTTTGTCATTGCGGTGCTAAGTACAGAGGAGCTGTGGGCGAAAGATAGGCGGTCCGAGTTTCCTAAAGAAAAAGGGAAGTATTTTTTTTTTAATTTTTAATAAATGAAAGTGGTCCTGTTTTTAATAGTATTTTTAAAAACCGGGCACTAATTCATTCAACTTTATATTCACTTTAAATAAGATTAGATACATCAACACCAAGTCAAATATTATATGCAATACATGTATTAATATATAAATGTACATTTCATTCCTATAGAACCTGGGTGGCAACACACATTTAAACAAAGAATTGTTCAAGTCCTTGTGATAACGGCATCTACCCATCTCAGATAACATTGCACATACCCTAAAGTATCTTACCTTTCCAGAGACCTGAGAGGCAGCATGAATAAATAGATGAAAAACAAGTATATAAATAATACAACAGCTATGGATTATACAATCACATTGAGCCAGGAACAAGAATATGGGATCATTTATGTTAATTCTGAGCAGTGAGTCTCATTATATTGCTAGTACACTAAATATCAGCCCATGGGTGATTTGCATTATATTAAAGGGATAGTCTAGTCAAAATGAAACTTTCATGATTCAGACAGAGCATGCAATTTTAAGCAACTTTCTAACTTACTCCTATTATTCATTTTTCTTCGTTCTCTTGGTATCTTAATTTGAATGTAAGCTTCAGAGCCGGCCCATTTTTGGTTCAGCACCTGGGAAGCGCTTGCTGATTGGATGGCTACATTTAGACACCAATCAGCAAGCGCTTCTCAGGTGCTGATCCAAAAATGGACCGGCGCCTAAGTTTACATTCTTGCTTTTTCAAATAAAGATACCAAAAGAATGAAGAAAAATTGATAATAAGAGTAAATTAGAAAGTTGCTTAAAATTGCATGCTCTATTTGAATCATGAAAGTTTAATTTTGACTAGACTATCCCTTTAACTCAAATAATCTCACTGATCTCTAGAGCGCAGCAGAAAGTTCACATGTTGAGTGCTGTATATGTGTGTGGTAGCTGCACTGGTGAATATTTAGTTTGACTAAAACTACTCACTTTACTGAAATCCTATTATTTCTTGAATCTATACAGCACAACTTTATTTTCCTTTAAGGTAAAACAGGAAATGTACTTGCCTAGACTGGCTATTAGACACTCATTTATCTTACTCTGCACTAGCAAAAGTCACATGCACATTTCTATAAAGGTTGTAAAGTGTAAGATGTTTGTGAACAGTAATATGTCCCCTGAAGTCTTTTTGGCACCTGATTAAGTGATGAAATTCATAGCAGTATTAAATTAGTTGTTAGAATGATTGCTAAACATTCATTTTATTTCAAGATCTGATTGATCTGATTGTGCTTAGAGGAATGTGGCTGCACCTCACTGACGAGGCCCATAGAAGGCCGAAACGATCGTCTGGGGTTGTCATGTTCCTTGTTCAGAGGAGAATTGCCTGGTATTTCGGGGCTGGACTGACCTTACTTGGCGGGATCAGACTGATATACTTCAAAAGTTTTCTTCTGTGAAAAGCACACTGGTCTAAAAGAGGCTGCTTCCGGGTGGTAAATCGCCATAGAACAAGCCACTGAGCTGTTGTTCGTTCCTGGTAGAGCGCTTCTCTCTTTGTATGCATATTTTAATACAGGACTTCTGTTATATATATTAGAAAAGTGATTCAGATAGAGCATTAAATTGTAAGCAACTTTCTAATTTACTCCTATTATCAAATTTTCTTCATTCTCTTGCTATCTTTATTTGAAATGCAAGAATGAAAGTTTAGATGCCAGCCCATTTTTGGTGAACAACCTGGGTTGTTCTTGCTGATTGGTGGATAAATTCATCTACCAATAAAAAAGTGCTGTCCAAAGTACTGAACCAAAAAAAGCTTAGATGCCTTCTTTTTCAAATAAAGATAGCAAGAGAACAAAGAAAAATTGATAACAGGAGTAAATTAGAACGTTGCTTAAAATTGCATGCTCTTTCTGAATCACGAAAGACAAAAAATTTGGGTTCAGTGTCCCTTTAACTGTAGTCTTCTCTCTTTTATTCTTTTTATATGCTGAAGTTATCTGCCCGTGGTGCTGATTAGCAACTACTGTATTATACTGATTTGTGGTGCTAAATATCAGTTACCATAGAATAATGTACTGCAGTGATCTGTCCATTGTGCTGATTAGTAACTACTGTACTGATCAGTTTGTGGTGCTAATGAGCAGGTGCCATAGTATACTGTACTGCAGTGATCTGTCCATTGTGCTGATTAGTAACTACTGTACTGATCAGTTTGTGGTGCTAATAAGCAGTAACTATAATATACTGTACTGCACTGATCTGTCCATGGTGCTGATTAGTAACTTCTGTACTATAGGGATTTGTGGTGCTAATGACCAGGTACCATAGTATACTATAATGTACTGCAGTGATCTGTCCATGGTGCTGATTAGTAACTTCTGTACTGATTAGTCTGTGGTGCTAATGAGCAGGTACCATAGTATACTGTACTGTAGTGATTTGTCCATGGTGCTGATTAATAACTACTGTACTGATCAGTTTGTGGTGCTAATGAGCAGGTACCATAGTATACTGTACTACAGTGATCTGTCCATGGTGCTGATTAGTAACTTCTGTACTGATCAGTCTGTGGTGCTAATGAGCAGGTACCATAGTATACTGTACTGTAGTGATTTGTCCATGGTGCTGATTAATAACTTCTGTACTGATCAGTCTGTGGTGCTAATGAGAAGGTACCATAGTATAATGTACTGTAGTGATCTGTCCATGGTTCTGATTAATAACTTCTGTACTGATCAGTCTGTGGTGCTAATGAGCAGGTACCATAGTATAATGTACTGTAGTGATTTGTCCATGGTGCTGATTAATAACTTCTGTACTGATCAGTCTGTGGTGCTAATGAGAAGGTACCATAGTATAATGTACTGTAGTGATCTGCCCATGGTTCTGATTAATAACTTTTGTACTGATCAGTCTGTGGTGCTAATGAGCAGGTACCATAGTATAATGTACTGTAGTGATTTGTCCATGGTGCTGATTAATAACTTCTGTACTGATCAGTCTGTGGTGCTAATGAGAAGGTACCATAGTATAATGTACTGCAGTGATCTGTCCATGGTTCTGATTAATAACTTTTGTACTGATCAGTCTGTGGTGCTAATAAGCAGGTACCATAGTATAATGTACTGTAGTGATCTGCCCATGGTGCGGATTAGTAACTACTGTACTGATCAGTTTGTGGTGCTAATAAGCAGTAACCATAGTATACTGTACTGCACTGATTTGTCCATGGTGCTGATTAGTAACTTCTGTACTATACTGATTTGTGGTGCTAATGACCAGGTACCATAGAATAATGTCCTGCAGTGATCTGTCCATGGTGCTGATTAGTAACTTCTGCACTGATCAGTCTGTGGTGCTAATGAGTAGGTACCATAGTATAATGTACTGCAGTGATCTGCCCTTGGTGCTGATTATCAACTACTGTAATAATCAATCTGTGATGCTTATTAGCATTTACCACAGTATACTGCTGTGATCTCTCCATGGTGCTGATTAACAATATATGTACCGTACTGATCGGTTTGTGGTGCTAATTATCAGTTACCATAATATACTGTACTGATCTGTCCATGGTGCTGATTAACAATTACTGTACTGATCAGTTTGTGGTGCTAATAAGCAGGTCTCATAGTATACTGTACTGCAGTGATCTGCCTGTGGTGCTGATTAGCAACTACTGTACTATACTGATTTGTGATGCTAATTAGCAGATACCATAGTATACTGTACTACACTAATCTGTCCATGGTGTTGATTAGTAACTACTGTACTGATCAGTCTGTGGTGCTAATTAGCAGGTACCATAGAATACTGTACTGATCTGTCCATGGTGATGATTAGTAACTACTGTACTTATCAGTCTGTGGTGCTAATGAGCAGGTACCATAGTATACTGTACTACAGTGATCTGTCCATGGTGCTGATTAGTAACTTCTGTACTGATCAGTCTGTGGTGCTAATGAATCTCTGAAGCTCTGAATCAGATTTCCTTCACTATAAGTTCATTCTTTATTCTTACTCCTCTGCCCTTCACTTAGCCAAGCAAACCTACTTCTCTTCTCTTATATCTACTCACTCCACAAAGCCCAAACGTCTCTTCTCCATTTTCAACTCTCTCCTTTACCCACCTTCACCACCCCCTTCATCTGCCTTTAGTGCTCAAGACCTGGCAGACTACTTTTTCCAACAAAACAATTACTATCCGAAGTAATATCCCAACACAAGTCTGCAACCTTCCATCTCCGCCCCCGGCAACCCCCTCCACCACTCTCAGCACCTTCCCCCCTACCTCTGAGAACGAAGTGAGTTCCCTATTGTCTTCCTCACACCTCACTACCTGCCCACTTGACCCTATCCCTTCACATCTAATACCGTCTCTGTCTTCTACCCTCACTCCAGCTCTTACTCACATATTTAACCTATCCCTTACTACCGGTTCATTCCCATCTTCCTTCAAACATGCAAAGGTCACCCCCATCCTCAAAAAACCCTCCCTCGACCCCAATTCTCCTGCAAACTACCGCCCCATATCACTGCTTCCGCTAGCTTCAAAAGTCCTGGAAAGACTAGTCTTCGATCGCTTAACCCACTTCTTGTCCTCCAACTCACTGCTTGACCCCTTACAATCTGGCTTCCGTTCCCAACACTCAACTGAGACTGCCCTCACCAAAGTTACTAATGATCTTCTTTCTGCTAAAAAAAATGGCCACTACTCAATACTTATCTTACTTGATCTGTCTGCTGCCTTTGACACAGTTGACCATCCCCTTCTCCTACGGACTCTCAGCTCCTTTGGGCTCTCTGACACAGCCCTTTCCTGGATCCACTCTTATCTCTCTAATGGGTCCTTTTCTGTCTCCTTTGCTGGTGGCGACTCCTCTCCATTGCCTCTGTCTGTTGGAGTACCTCAAGGCTCTGTTATGGGTCCCCTACTCTTCTCTATTTATACATCCTCACTGGGAAAACTTATCAGTAGCTATGGCTTCAACTACCACCTCTATGCTGATGATACCCAGATCTACCTATCCGCCCCTTCACTCTCTCCTTCTGTCCTTGCTCACATCGGTGTCTGCTTATCTGGCATTTCTTCTTGGATGGCCTCTCACCACCTAAAAATCAATATGTCCAAGACTGAGCTCCTTCTAATCCCCCCTCTAATTCTACCCCGGTTCCTAACTTTTCAATCACTGTTGGTGATACCACTATCTCCCCATCATCCCAAGTCCGTGTCCTAGGAGTTACACTTGACTCCAATCTGTCCTTCATTCCCCACATCCAATTGCTCTCTTCCTCCTGTCGCAACCATCTACGCAATATCTCCAAAATCCGTCCATTTCTGAGTGCTGAAACTACTAAACAGCTAATCCACTCCCTGGTAATCTCCCGACTTGACTACTGTAATAACCTACTAACTGGCCTCCCTCTCTCCCGCCTCTCCCCTCTTCAATCCATCCTAAATGCCTCTGCTAGGCTAATCCATCTCTCCCGACGCTCTGTATCTGCTGCACCTCTCTGTGAGTCCCTTCACTGGCTACCCATCCACAGCAGAATTAAATTCAAAATTCTCATCCTGACCTACAAAGCCCTTACCAACGTAGCCCCCCCTACCTGTCCTCACTCATCAAGAAATATACCCCAGCCTGCCCCCTAAGATCCAACAATGACCTGCTCCTTGCATCTTCTACCATCACCTCCTCCCATGCCAGGCTACAGGACTTCTCTCGTGCAGCACCAACCATCTGGAATGCACTTCCCAGAGCTGTTAGACATTCCCCTAACCTTTCCTCCTTTAAATGCTCCCTAAAGACCTTTCTGTTCATGGAAGCCTATCTCTAAATCAGTAAAAAATGAATTCTACCTGCCTAACTGCTGCCCCATCTAACTCCACACTAACATCATTCTCACCTTTGCAGTCCCCACCTCCTGTTTCTCACCCTTCTACCATCTAGATTGTAAGTTCCCACGGGAACAGGGCCCTCAATTCCCCATGTATTTGTTTTGTTAAACTTTGGTGTCTTCTATATTGTATTGTACTGTACTTTTATCTTTTTACCCATGGACAGCGCTGTGGAATCTGTTGGCGCTTTATAAATAAAGAATAATAATAATAATAATAATGAGCAGGTACCATAGTATACTGTACTACAGTGATCTGTCCATGGTGCTAATTAGTAACTTCTGTACTGATCAGTCTGTGGTGCTAATGAGCAGGTATCATACTATAAAGTACTGCACTAATCTGTCCATGGTGCTGATTAATAACTTCTGTACTGATCAGTTTGTGGTGCTAATAAGCAGTTACCATAGTATAATGTACTGTAGTGATTTGTCCATGGTGCTGATTAGCAACTACTGTACTATACTAATTTGTGGTGCTATTGAGCAGGTACCATAGTATAATGTACTGCAGTGATCTGTCCATGGTGCTTATTAGCAACTACTGTACTATACTAATTTGTGGTGCTATTGAGCAGGTACCATAGTATAATGTACTGCAGTGATCTGTCCATGGTGCTTATTAGCAACTACTGTACTATACTAATTTGTGGTGCTATTGAGCAGGTACCATAGTATAATGTACTGCAGTAATCTGTCCATGGTTCTGATTATCAACTACTGTAATGATCAATCTGTGATGCTTATTAGCAGTAATAGTAGTATACTGCTGTGATCTGTCCACAGTGCTGATTAACAATATCTGTACTGTAAATAAAAAGAGAGAAGCGCTCAACCTAGGAACAAACAATAGCATAATAGCTTGTTCTATGGCTAGTTACCACCCTAGAAGCAGCCTCTTTTTGCTCAATATGTGCCTTTCACAGAGAAGAACTTTCCTGTAGCATATCAGTCTGATCCTGACTTCACAGTACAGTCCAGCCCCAAAATACCAGGCAATCCCTCTCTGAACAAGAGAAACAGCAAAACCACAGACGTACGTTTCGGCCTATTGTGGGCCTCGTTAGTGAGGTGCAGCCATATCCCTCTAGGAACACTGAGCAACGGGTCCACATCTGGATTCCTGCATCACACCTAGGGAGGCTTCCCTAAGTGTCATAATTTGCATAAATAAAAAGAGAGAAGCGCTCAACCTGGGAGCGCTTCTAAGGTGGTAACTGGCCATAGAACAAGCCAGGTGGTAACTGGCCATAGAACAAGCTATTATGCTATTGTTCGTTCCCAGGTTGAGCGCTTCTCTCTTTTTATTTATGCAAATTATGACACTTAGGGAAGTCTCCCTAAGTGTGATGCGGGAATCCAGACGTGGATCCGTTGCTCAGTGTTCCTAGAGGGATATGGCTGCACCTCACTGATGAGGCCCACAATAGGCCGAAACGTACATCTGGGATTTTGCTGTTTCTCTTGTTCAGAGAGGGATTGCCTGGTATTTTGGTGCTGGACTGTACTGTGAAGTCAGTATCAGACTGATATGCTACAGGAACGTTCTTCTCTGTAAAAGGCACATATTGAGCAAAAAGAGGCTGCTTCTTGGGTGGTAACTAGCCATAGAACAAGCTATTATGATATTGTTCGTTCCCAGGTTGAGCGCTTCTCTCTTTTTATTTATGCAAATTATGACACTTAGGGAAGTCTCCCTAAGTGTTATGCGGGAATCCAAACGTGGACCCGTTGCTCAGTGTGCCTAGAGGGATATGGCTGCACCTCATTGACAAGGCCCACAATAGGCCGAAACGTACTTCTGGGGTTTTGCTGTTTCTCTCGTTCAGAGAGGGATTGCCTGGTATTTCGGTGCTGGACTGTACTGTGAAGTCAGTTCCAGACTGATATGCTACAGGAAAGTTCTTCTCTGTGAAAGGCACATATTGAGCAAAAAGAGGCTGCTTCTAGGCAGGTAACTACCCATAGAACAAGCTATTATGCTATTGTTCGTTCCCAGGTTGAGCGCTTCTCTCTTTTTATTTATGCAAATTATGACACTTAGGGAAGTCTCCCTGTGATGCGGGAATCCAGACGTGGACCCGTTGCTCAGTGTGCCTAGAGGGATATGGCTGCACCTCACTGACAAGGCCCACAATAGGCCGAAACGTAGTCTGGGGTTTTGCTGTTTCTCTCGTTCAGAGAGGGATTCCCTGGTATTTCGGTGCTGGACTGTACTGTGAAGTCAGTATCAGACTGATATGCTACAGGAAAGTTCTTCTCTGTGAAAGGCACATATTGAGCAAAAAGAGGCTGCTTCTAGGATGGTAACTAGCCATAGAACAAGCTATTATGCTATTGTTCGTTCCCAGGTTGAGCGCTTCTCTCTTTTTATTTATTTAATATCTGTACTGTACTGATCAGTTTGTGGTGCTAATTATCAGTTACCATAATATACTGTACTGATATGTCCATGGTGCTGATTAACAATTACTGTACTGATCAGTTTGTAGTGCTAATAAGCAGGTACCATAGTATACTGTGCTACGGGGATCTGCCTGTGGTGCTGATTAGCAACTACTGTAATAAACTGATTTGTGATGCTAATTAGCAGGTACCATAGTATACTGTACTGATCTGTCCATGGTGCTGATTAGTAACTACTGTACTGATCAGTCTGTGATGCTAATTAGCAGGTACCATAGAATACTGTACTGCACTGATCTGCCCATGGTGCTGATTAGTAACTACTGTACTGATCAGTCTGTGATGCTAATGAGCAGTTGCCATAGTATAATGTAGTGCACTGATCTGTTCATGATGCTGATTAGCAACTACTGTACTGATTAGTCTGTGATGCTAATGAGCAGTTGCCATAGTATACTGTACTGATCTGTCCATGGTGCTGATTAGTAACTACTGTACTATACTGATTTGTGGTGATTATTAGCAGTTACCATAGTATACTGCAGTGACCATTCTATGGTGCTAAATAGTAAAACTGCACTGAAATGCATGTGGTGCTAATTAGCAACTACTGTACTGATCAGTCTGTGGTGCTAATAAGCAGTTACCAAAGTATACTGTAGTGCACTGATCTGTCCATGGTGCTGATTAGTAAATACTGTACTGATAAGTTTGTGGTGCTAATTAGCAGTTACCATATTATACTGTACTGCACTGATCTGTCCATGGTGCTGATTAGTAAATACTGATCAGTTTATGGTACTAATGAGCGGTTACCATAGTATACTATACTGCACTAATCTGCTCATGGTGCTGATTAGCAACTACTGTACTGATCAGTCTGTGGTGCTAATAAGTAGTTACCATAGTATACTGCACTGATCTGTCCATTGTGCTGATTAGTAACTACTGCACTATACTGATAAGTTTGTGGTGCTAATGAGCAGGTACCGTAGTATACTGTACTGCAGTAATCTGTCCATGGTGCTGATTAGCAAATACTGTATTGTACTGATCAGTTTGTGGTGCTAATGTGCAGTTACCATAGAATAAAGTACTGTACTGATCTGTCCATGGTGCTGATTAGCAAATACTGTATTGTACTGATCAGTTTGTGGTGCTAATGTGCAGTAACCATAGTATACTGTACTTCACTGATGGTGCCAATTTGTAGTTACTGTACTGCAGTTATCAGTTTGTAGTGTTAGTTAGTAGCTACTAAACTATATTACAGTTATCTCTCCATGGTGCTGATTAGAACTACTGTAGTATACCATATGTGGTGCTAATTAGCAGTTACTACAGTATACTGTACTGATCTGGTGCTGGTTTGTAGTTACTGTACTGCAGTGAACAGTCCGTGTTGCTAATTAGCAGCTACTGTATTGTATTACAGTCATCTGTCCATAGTCTGATTAGCATCTACTGAACTGTACTGATCAGTCTGTGGTGGCAATTGTCAGTTACCATAGTATACTGTACAGAACGGATTTGTTCATGGTGCTGATGAGCAGCTATTGTACTTTTCTAATCAATTTGTGATGCAAATAGTATACTGTATTTCACTGATCTGTCCATGGTGCTAATTCCCAGTTACTGTACTGCAGTAATCAGTTAATGGTTCTAATTAGCAGCTACTGTACCATATTAATCAGTTTGTTGGGCTAATGTTGGGCTAATTAGCAGTTACCATAATATCTGTTGGTGGTGCTAATTAGCAGCTGCTGTACTGTACAGCAGTGAGCTGTCCTTGGTGCTAATTGGCAACTCCTGTACTGCAATGCTGTGTCTGTATGTGATGCTATAGTTCTATAATGCAGTGATTTTTACAGTGCTGATTATCGGCTACAGTACTGCACAGCACTACAGTGATCTGTCTATGATGCCCATCAGCATCTCTCCTTTTGCACTGCATTGGTCTGTATATGGTGCTGATTAGCCAGTGCTGATTAGCCATTACTATACACAGTGGTCTGTAAGTGGTGCTGATTAGCCATTAATATAATGCAGTGGTCTGTATATAGTGCTGATCAGCCATTACTATACTGCAGTGGTTGGTATACGGTGCTGATTAGCTGTTACTATACTGCAGTGGTCTGTATATGGTGCTGATTAGCCATTACTATACTGCAGTGGTCTGTAAACTGTGCTGATTAGCCATTACTATACTGAAGTGGTCTGTATACGGTGCTGATTAGCCATTCCTATACTGCAGTGGTCTGTATACGGTACTGATTAGCTGTTAGTATACTGCAGTGATCTGTATAGAGTGCTGATTAGCTGTTACTATACTGCAGTGGTCTGTATAAGGTGCTGATTAGTTATTACTATACTCCAGTGGTTTGTATACTGTGCTGATTAGCTGTTACTATACTGCAGTGGTCTGTATACGGTGCTGATTAGATGTTACTATACTGCAGTGGTCTGTACACGGTGCTGATTAGCTGTTACTATACTGCAGTGGTCTGTATACTGTGCTGATTAGCTGTTACTATACGGCAGTGGTCTGTATACGGTGCTGATTAGCTGTTGGTATACGGCAGTGATCTGTATACAGTGCTGATTAGCTGTTACTATACTGCAGTGGTCTGTATACGGTGCTGATTAGTTATTACTATACTGCAGTGGTCTGTATACTGTGCTGATTAGCTGTTACTATACTGCAGTGGTCTGTATACGGTGTAGATTAGTTATTACTATACTGTAGTGGTCTGTATACTGTGCTGATTAGCTGTTACTATACTGCAGTGGTCTGTATACAGTGCAGATTAGTTATTACTATACTGCAGTGGTCTGTATACTGTGCTGATTAGCTGTTACTATACTGCAGTGGTCTGTATACTGTGCTGATTAGCTGTTGCTATACGGCAGTGTTCTGTATACAGTGCTGATTAGCTGTTACTATATGGCAGTGGTCTGTATACAGTGCTGATTAGTTGTTACTATACTGCAGTGGTCTGTATACAGGTGCTGATTAGCTGTTACCATACTGCAGTGGTCTGTAAACGGTGCTGATTACTGTTACTATACTGCAGTGGTCTGTATATCTTTCTGATTAGGCATTACTATACTGCAGTGGTCTGTATATTGTATTGATTAGCTGTTACTATACTGCAGTGGTCTGTATACGGTGCAGATTAGTTATTACTATACTGCAGTGGTCTGTATACTGTGCTGATTAGCTGTTACTATACTGCAGTGGTCTGTA